>NC_056583.1:4794744-4844744 GCF_018340385.1 Cyprinus carpio
CCAGGGAGACTCGTGAAACCAAACAGCCAATAAGGCCTTGGCAGTCTGGTGCCAGAAAACACTATTGAAAACATTTTGTACTGGTGTTTATTCAAATTACACCGCCTTAATAACTTTCAAAGCTCCCCTGCTGCATGTCAGTGGTAATGAATAACTAATTTAGAAGGTGATATGTGTATTAAGGTAGTTGTAGGTCATTTTACTGCTTTTAAAGGCCTATTGGTCCACCTGCATTCCCAGCACATGCAATCAGAGATCTTCTTGCCGAAATTCAGCAGCGAGTCGCACTAATGAATGAGCAAACGTGTGTTGCTCAATAATAGCGGTGTAGTAGAAAAAATAAGACTTCAAATAAAATCAGGCCTTATGTCAGGCTGGCTTGGCTTAAATTGTTCATTTCTTTTGCCTAACACAACACAAGAGTGGATTAGTACTGATCTCTCATTACTTCAAACTGTAACCATATATCATTCTTTGTTTGCCTAATTATTTGAGGGATCTATATGTAGCTTAATTTCATTTGGACACATGCCCAACCTGGGCAATTCTGCCCCTAATTTTCTCCTCCTTTATTGATGAAAGGAAAAATGTGTTTAGATAATAGGCTAGAATACATTAACTTGATACGTATTTCAAATCATCATACAAAGTAGAAGCCTTTTTTATTTCAGATATGAAGATGTGAATTTGTTAACTATTTGTTAACAAACTGTGTTTGAGGTCAAATTGACCCCCATTCAATTTGCCAAAAAAATACCGGCACTATGAAAAATACTAAAGGTTTATGCAAAAACAGAAAACCTCTATTCTAGTTTGTCAGAAGTGACTATTTTCACAGTGAGGTGCAAATAACTGCAAGTAAGTATAAATAGAATCTACCATTATTTGTACGTAGTTTAAGTAGTACTTATTGCTTTTTGTATTTATTATGCCGTTTTATGCCTGCCTCTCAAACCCTTGTGAGGGTAAAATGGGTTTCTCATATTACAATGGGGGTCAATATGACCCCAACACAAAAGATAGTTTTTATACAGCCTTTCCAAAACGCATCTAGGTGTTGAAACATTGCATACATGGTAAGGATCCCAAATTAAAAAAAAATTCAGGAAGAAAGAAATTGTTTAACCATTATTTTGGATAGTTTGAAAATCAATTGTGGGTCAAATGGACCTCAACACAACAGGAACGTATGATAATATTAAGAAATGTATTGCTGTAGAATTAATATATGTATTTTGCTGCAAATACAATTTACAATTGAACAAACAATTTAGCAGAAAATGCAACAGCAGTTTTATATGAACTGTATATAAATTATAGGTCACACTTTATTTTAAGGTCCAATTTTCACTATAAAATAAAGTGTAACCAAATTATATATTCATTTACATATAATTTATATATTAAAATAAGAGTGGCTACTCTTCAAGTTAAATAATAAACACTAAATACTAGCCATGTTAGTTTGAAAATAAAGCAGATTCAATGATTCAGAGAATATGTGGGCAATGATAGAGCTGTTTTCTCCCTGTGCTGTCCATGGTGCTGAAAAACTCTCATCTGTAGTGGAGTTGGGTAAAACAAACAAGTTGACATGTTTCAGATGGGCTTTGAGGAGATTATCTCAGACCCCAACCGTCTGATGGGCTAGTGTGTGTTTTTTTTTTCTTTTTTTTCTGAATAATAAATCGTGCTTATTCAATATTTTAGTAATTGCTTCATTTTACTTAGTTTAAAATACAGGCTAATATATCATCTCAAAGATCTGGGAGTTTTGTTTATTTTAAATTTATCAAGAGTAGAAGATAATTGGCATTCAGACTCCATTCACTTAATTTTCTGCAGCATGTGTCCTTACAATTTGATTGGATCTCTAACATCTCTGAAACAAAGACCAATGGGATTTCATAAGCCCACTGAAACCTGACATATGAGCCCCAAAAGTACAAGGATGACACTAACAGACCTAAGGGAGGAAGACCTGTTTAATTTGACACAACTAAAAGTAAGGACAGACAAAAACACACACAAACACTATCCTTACCTCTATAAAGACATTTACACACTATTCACTTCACCATTTCTACTATATTATGACCACAACTAACATCACACTCTACATTTATCTATAACTGAGAACGTAGATATGCATTTTTTTATTATTATGAAAAAAATATTATTAAAAAAACTTTGTGTGTATACATATAATCTTGAAAAAAATAAAAATAAACATTGTAAACATTGTAATTAATAATAATATTATTTGGAATTATTTAGTTTTTTTTAATACTTTGCATTAAGTTAAAAAGTGCATTTTCCATACCATTAAAGGGATAGTTCACCCAAAAATTTAAATTTTGTCATCATTAAATCACCCTCAAGTCGTTCCAAACCTGTATAAGTTTTTTTCTTATGTTGAACATGCAAGAAGATATTTTGAAGAATGCTGGTAATCAAACAGTTAATGGTCCCCTTTCGGTACTAAATCATTGGGGACCAACAACTGTTTGGTTCTTCAAAATTCTTCAGAATATCTTCTTTTGTGTTCAACATAAGAAAGAAACACAGGTTTGGAACAATATGAGGGTGAGTAAATGATGACAAATTGTTATTTTTGGGTAAACTATTCCTTTAAGTATGAAATATTAGATGTATTAAGATGAAGCTAATTTTTCACATTTATTAGCTGTGAATGGCAATTAAACAAACCAAAAGATAGATTTCCTTTGATATACTATAAAAAAAGGATTTTTCAGAGTTGTGAATACAATAAGATTACTGGAGTATGTTTTCTTCTACTTAATAATTCCCTGTTTAATTCAATGTTTTACTTGCCAATTCTTTGCAATTGATTGTGAAATTTTCTAGCAATTTCCAAGTGAAAAATTTTCTATACCAAATTTATTTTTATTTTTATTTATTTTTTTCAGGGAAACAAGAAAATACAAATCTGCACTGTTATATCTCATACATGCTTGTGCCCTGAGATACAGTATGTGTGGGCCAGCTTATGAAATCTGAGCTCAAGTCCCAGCATGAAAACGACCAATCAAGTGATTCGTCCATAAAACCAAAAGACCACAGTGCAGTCACTGTACTAGTACAGTACTAAATGTGCTTCTTCTGGTGGAGGAGTGGAGGCCTGGGGTCAGCAGCGTGACAGATCACTAAACACACCGACAATCTGCTTCCAAATGTCAAAATCACTATTAAATGAGAAGAGCGCATTACACTGCTGATGCTCACAGATAACCACAGCACCTCTATTTAAAGGTGAAGTGGGTTATTTTTGTGATGTTAAAATACAGTCTATTTTCCCATCTTAAATGTAGGTAAATAACTGTTATTAAGATATATTTATGATTATCAGAACATTTCTCTGTTTGTTTGAGTTTTGCAGATAGGGTGAGTGTGCAGAAATGTTCCCTTACTGTACATTAAAAGGTGGCCTAATTAACTGTCGCTGACTAAAATGACACTGGTCTTGGTCCTTATGAAACATATTCCTTCATTCTAAGTTCATCTGCATTACTGGATGGATGGACAAATGTCAAAACAAAGTCTGGTTTGGCACAACATGAGGGTAAGTGAAGTGATTTTTTTTTTTTCTTTTTGGATGAATTATCCCTTATATTTCCATTTTTTTTTTAAATTACTGTTAGTATCTGGCCTTTTTTAAGCATAAACTACACTAAAAAAACAAAAAAAAACAAAAAAAAAAACACTAAATTGTAATAGGTTTTTGTGAGCTGTTTAGTGATTCTGCATTCTTATAATTATTATTATTATTATTTATTTATTTTCTTAGTGAGTGGTTCTCTATAAAACAACAGACAACAAGAAGGATTAGAAGGAAGTACGTTCCTGCTAATCAAAGTTATGAAAATTACATATCTTTGGGACAAACTTCCAAAACAAGAAATTTCCATCACAATTATAATGAACATGGTTTGGCCTTCTCATCTTGATCCACCGTGATGCTGATTTGAATGGAAAATGCTGTCTATTACGTAAATGTTACGAAGATGCCGGAATCTGCTTACAAACAGTCAGCCAGCAGCCTCATGCAATTCTTATCATATTATATTAAAAATGGTTGAAGATTTGGCCCATGCAAATAACTCAGATTCTCTCTAATCTCCAGAAAACCTAATTCCTGACCTGCCTCTCTGGAGGCATAATTAGGAATGATTCATGTTTTACTTGCCAACTTTTCTCAGGAAACTTCACAGCCTTAGAATCCACAGATTGGAGTCATCCATAGAAACTCAAATGACTCACAATATGTGAGTTTAAAAGTTTGTGGGAGCTAAAAGTCATTACTGTGATCCTGAAGACGCTGCAGAAGGGTGATTACCGCAGATTACTTCCACCTGCCTGTAGCTTCGGTCCTTGGCACCTGAGAGACGATATGTCCGCCGCAGTGAACTTGCACTAATGAAGCTAATTACAAGTGAACTAGAAGGACGCCGTAAGGTCCTCTATGAGAGCCTGCCCCTCAGACAGCTGACCGACTTTAAGGGTGGTTATTATGCCATACCTGCTTATTCTAAACCACTCAGCTGGGTAGTGTATCCAATTTATACGCTGTGTATATGGCAGTGAAGATTTGTCTGAAGTTGGCAGAGTAGTAATGAGAGGGTATCTTAGCCAAATGCAATTAAAAGTTAAAAAGCAACCATTTAATTTTAGCTTGCTTCTACAAGTCTTTGAGCTCTTCAGGTTTCGTGGAACTCATACCTGAGTGCTCCGCAAGTGCAATGCTGTACCGGGTGAGCTACCGAGCAAATTTACTATGTCAGAAAATCCATACATATAGAGCTGGTTATGTGATGCAAATGTCAAAATGTTTTATAGTTTGCACATTATGCACAACAGTAAAAGTGCTTTGAGGTCATAACATGGTGTTGTGCAAGGAGCCACACAAAAATGAGTCTTTATCAATTAATAATACGTCTCTGTAATCATAATTTGTGTGAAAATGAATAAAACTTGTTGGTGTTTTACTGCTTCTAGTGTTCATTTCAGCTGGAAACTACAGTGAGTTGTTTGTATAGGTACGATTTTGGAGTTTCACAAAAATGCAGATAGAGGCACGTTTTTCCAAAGAGCTTTTATGAACAGTTCTACAGCATTTATTAATCTCATTTCATTTTAATTTCAATATTTCCTGATACATCAATCAAACGTTTTATCTGTTAACATTAAATAATATAATGAACTGCAAAATATATTGTTCATTGTTAATGTCAGCTAATGCTATTGTAAAATGTCACTGATAAATTTTACTAATTTTTATTTATTTTCCCTATAGAGTCCTTGACATGTCATAGCCTTGTCTATTTGTAATCGTCATGATGTGACCTTCTTCTCGTCTAAATTAATGTCAGCTAAAATTAACACTGCTGGTGAAAAATGCAATTCAGGTGGCTGTGAATTTACAAGCTGGTTTATAATGGTTTGTGCTGAACGGATTTCTCAAATTCTAAATTACTGTAAATATAGTCATGAGGACAGTTTTGAACTGATTATTTTGCTCAATATTTTTTGGGAAACACTTTACAGTCTAGATTAAATTTGTTAATATTACTTAACTACATTAGTTGACAATAATTAACAAATCCAACCCTGGCTAATTGAAAACTGTGTGTGTGACGGCATTTCTGAAATATACTGCTTTTTGCACATTTCGCAACACTTTTAAAGTCAGTTGTCCAGTGAGATAAATTAAAAGCGCATTCATTTTTAACTGAAACAGATGAATGTGAATCTGGCGATGTTTTATTATGCTGGTTGTTGTACATATCATGGCAGTTCAGTGATGAAAAATCCAGTGGTGCTATACATTGAATGCTCTTTCACATTCAAAAACCAACCACACGAAACCTAACTGATATAGTGTTAAAAGCAATCATGAGATAAAAAAACATTTTCTGCCAACCATACCACCTTAGCTTGCTTCGAACAAGTCTTTTAGCTCTTATCGTGAGTTGTGTTTCATGGGACTTATACCAGAGATCTGTATCACAAATGCAATGCTCTAGGTGAGCTACCGAGCAAATTTACCACATCAGAAAAGCCATACATTCATACAATGAGCTAGTGAACTGATGCAAATATCAGAACATAGCATGGATTAAAATGAATTTGTTCATTTTTAACCTAAAAATAATAATAAAAAAAAAAGTCTTCCGTACTGCAGCTTTAAATTACAGAAAGGTATTTGATATCTTTAAAAAGAAAGGGCTGACACAAACAGACAATTTGTGACAAACATACTTCTGTATATAAATGTCTTTATGAAGTTACTGTAGGTTCAGCAATGCTGTGTAAGCAGAACGCCCATCCACCCAATTTCTGAACATGAGGCAACATTTTCACTTTAAATTAAACTGCTGGCTTGATTTGAGAGAGGTTGTTATTTTCCCTCAGTCATTAGATTTCACAAGCCCTCGACTCGACATAGAGTCAGAGACCTGGATGTGCATACAAGTTAAGATACACACAGCAAGCAGTTAAAAGTGGCAACATTAGTCAGGTCACATGACTTCACCATGCCATAGAAGATCATTTTCCAGTCAATTTGTTTGCTCCTGTTGTTATTCAAGCTTCTCCATTATGGCTGGCAACAGAAAGTGCACATTTGGAACAATAGCTGTTGCCTTCCGCTTGAGTAAGTTTATTCACATTAAAGAGATCTATGAAGGCTTTTGTAGCTGAGCCTCTTTAATTACTTTCAATACTTAACAATAGCATGTCCTTAAGGGTGGTGTGTACATAAGTTCTGCTCCACACAGTGAAGTGATAGAAATAGTTAAACATCCCAGTTCTGTACAGAAATATCAGTTCTTTTGGAACGCCATCAGTGATAAATTATGCCATCTGGGTAACATATTTTATGAAAAGATTATGAATGGGAATGTTTGACATATGGATGTTGGGGTTGCTTCAGGCATGGAGTATGAAATAAGAATAATTAATCATTCCAACTGATCTAAACCATTTAAACTTACCCTACTGGTTAGTTCAATGATTTAGAAAAACAACAACAACATCTTCAAACCGTTATAAAATATAAAACATTTGATTATAAAGGTTATAAAGACCATTATAAAAAAGTTTCCAGGACAATTTAGTAAATGCATACAGTATATCCACAAATTTAAGCAAGCAAGTAAAAAAGTAAGTAAATAAATGAATAAATACATACATACAGATATAATTGTATATATCTAAAAATGAAATATATATATATATATATATATATATAATATATATATATATATATATATATATATAGTAATGAAATTACAAATGAATGAATGAATGAACGAATGAATGAATATAATGAGCATTATAAAATATTAAAAATAGTTAAACTATACGCTAATGATAATTGTTGATAACCAATCACGTCTCATCTGTCATTACTGAAAACATTGATGTCTTCTTGCATTAAAGTACATTTTGCTACTGTTAAAATGCAAAGAAAAGAACAAACTACAAAACGGTTGCAGTTGTTTTGACAAATTACTGAATGTTTTAATGTTGCAAAAACAGAATAATTCTGGAATGCTCTGTGTGTAATTCTGGTAATATCAAGCAAACCAGCTTGTCCTTAAACTCCAGTTTTGAAAAAGGTCACATCATTGCTATGTACATCTCCCTGTTTCATCTTGTAATGAGCTTGATATTCAGCTGGATGACCAATGCTCCACAAATTCCCCTCTCCCTCTGTGCGGTAATGTCTGCTTTGAGGAGATAATGAGGAATTATTGGTTATATGGCCCTGAAACCCATGTTTGCTTTATTTTTAATTACCTGTCAGTCCCTGCCAGCTGTAAGCATAACAAATGTCATTGATCTGCAAAAGCATTTAGGCAAGAGACAATTTGGCTAAGTCATCTAGATATTAATGACAACACATATATCCTTTTAACAGCATATTCCACTATCACTGAATCCTGTGAGAACACACAGCACATGGTCTGATCCCATTAGAAAAGCAGAGTGATGTTCTTCAACACAAGATCCACCTTAAAAATCAACCCAATGTTAGCAAGCTCAATTAATCTGGGAGCTCATTTCCTTCAAAGAAATAAAAAAGCCATTGCTAGATCCTCCAGACCATTGCAAACTCCCTCAAGCCTTAAATTTGTCTTATGAGGCAAGTCGAAACAGAATGAAATGAAATGAGATTTTACTCACTTAACAAGTTCATTGTCTCTCAGCATTAACTACAGAAGAGTAAGTGTCTGTTGTTAAATACCGGTGCACAGATGAATGTTGCTGTCATGTGATCTACACTTTACAAAAAAAAAAAAAAAAAAAGCTATTATATATTATACAGCACACAAGGTTTTGAGTCACACACTGAATGTGATGTAGCTCAAATCTACATAAAAACGCATGTTAGTCTGCAATGATGTGGCATAGAATGAAGTCTGGTATGAAATCCATAATGTATGTATAACTATATGTGTGTGTGTGTGTGTGTGTGTGTGTGTGTGTGTGTGTGTGCGTGTGTGAGCAATATCACACTTGTAGCTGTGCGATATATGTGCTGGTATAACAAACCGCATATTTGAAGTCTACAAGTACATTCTTACCTTAAAAACTGTTAAAACTACATTCCGTGACACAAAACAGTATTATTTATAAAATAATAGCAGACTTGGGTGTCAACCATGATCACTCACTGTGAAAAATACTATAAGCAGAGTGATACAAACTGTAAAACGGCTGGAGCTCTGTTATAACTAGAATATCACACTCCTTTCAGCCAATCAGATTTGAGGACCAGAAAGAAGAGTTTGTTTATAAATACTGTATATATATATATATATATGTATGTACTGTATACACACACACACACACACACACACAGTTAAGGTCAGAATTATTAGCTCCCTTGATCAAAGACTTTAGAATAACCAAGATGTGTCGCTTACATAGTACTGAATGGGGGGAAAATGCAACTCTCAATATGGCCGCTCTATTGAACGAAGCCCCGCCTTCTGAGTAAAAGAGCCAATTGGACTTATTGGTAAAGTGCTTGCATCACTGCAGCTGCCGTTAGAAGTCCAGGTTGCTATGGAAACAGTCAGCATTCAGAGACGTGCGCCTAGGACTTTGCATGCTCAATGGCTGGTCTAGCCTGAAGAATAAGCTTTTTTGAGCATTTTTTGAGCAAAAGAAACAACATTTATGAGACAGTTGTTGTCAGATTTCATTGGGGATTTCAAATATGAAATTTAATTAATCATAAGCTAGGTGAACAGTTTTGTAGAATTTGATGTTTCCCTATTCAAAGAGACAGAGATAGCATGCCCAAGAGGCGCTTCAAAGATGGCCGCCAAATGTGACATAACTTGTCTTAAAGGGACTTTGCCTTAATAGCAATATATAAAAGTTAGAAAATGTAATCAATCAATCAATCAATAAAAAAGAATTATGTAGAAATACAATAAAAGAAATACAATGATTTGATTTATTGATTGATTGATTGATTGTTTCCACAACCAAAATGAAAAATAGCATTTTGCAAAATTGCTTATGCTACACCCACATCCTCACTGGAACGTGACACCCTCCTGAACGTGTGCACGACAGTTAATGTTTTTGGAGTTGTGTTGAGCTATTTTTTTGGTTTATGGATGTTGTTTTTGTGGGTTTCAAATTCTCTTCCCCTATTTATTACATTTGTCTGAAAGAAGAAAGTCATATACACCTAGAATGGCTTGAGGGTGAGAAAATCATGGGGTAATTTTCATTTTTGGGTGACCTATCCCTTGAATTACTGTAATTGAATTACTTTACCCTTAAAAAAGAAAACTAAGAGATTACTCTTAATTTTTCTGTAATTTAAATATCTGATGTTACTGCATTAAATACTTTGATTGCACTGTTAAAGATATAATTAGTAGCTAGTAATGAATTACTTTTTAGAGCAACATTGTAAAAACACTGTACAATATGTACATGTGTTCTAATCAATATCAATGATGAAATGATGTTCTGTAAATTTCAGGGCACATGTCTATTTTGAAACTTCCTGCACACAGACAGAAAACTCCCTGCAATGCAGCACATCATGTGTTTACCATCTTCTAACCTAAGACTTAAGACTAAGACGGATTTCCTATCAGCCACATCTTTTTTTAAAATTCTGCTCTGTTGTCTTTGTGCCTCTTTGAGCTTCAGATAACAAACTTTGAACCATGGATTAAGCATTGATCTATCCAGCCATGATCTTGGTGAAATTGGGATTACCAGCGCACGTCATAAGTCACTTCTAAATGAGTGCCAGAGTTTCAGTCAGTCCATAACAGACACAAAACATGAGTGAGGATAAATTAGATCATTTCAATAGATACAATCTATTTCTATGACATTTGCCAGCATTAGCAATATAATTCAGACACGTGGAGTCATAATAACTGCTCAAGTAAAGTAGGCAAATTCAATGATCAACTGAAAAATTGAATGATCAATTGAAAGGTTAAAGGTGGATAATCGCATTGATCTGTTTGCATTTGCACTGTCCTGTTGGGGTGAGATGGTAGGATCATTTATTTAGTGTTTTTTTGTTTGTTTGTTTCGTTTTTTTATGGGGGTGGGGGGTGTGGGGGGGTTGGTGCTTACCGCATGTTAAAGCCTCATGTGAAAATGACCTGAAGTTATCGAAATGCCATATGTGTGTGTGTGTATTGACCACAGATACAGCAGATAAAAAAATAAAAACAAAAATCTTTGGTTGAGTTCTGAAAGCCTTCCTGAATAAGCCAAACTTAAAAATAGAGCATCATTTCCACATCAATAGCAATTACATAACTGATATAGTAGGACTATTGCTTCATTATAACAAGATTTAGAGCTCGTGTGAGGCTCTATATCCATCAACAATATTCATGTTAAAATAAAGCAGTAACCACTATATGAATATGTTAGCTAGTCACGGTCCTTCTGATTGGTCAGTACAATGAGCCATGATTTTCGATCCAGTACCATGATTATATATAAAAATAAAAATTGAATTCGAATATCAAGTAACTACTGAACCTAGATTTTTTTTTTCTTCTTAAGAATCTTAAACAGTTGATTTTTTTTATTATTATTATTATTGGTTAAAATGGAAAAATAGAAGAAAAAAGTTAAAATGTATTTCAGTGTAAAAGCCTGCTCAGAGTCGCACTTTAATATTTATTTTTTTCTTCATATACTTCATATAGATGCACCTAATTGAATTATGCTCATTTAATTTTCTTTCTGGTTTTAACCATTAGTACAAGGCCTAACAAGTGTGCAAAAATGCATATCAAAATAAGTAATTAATAATAATATACATTTTAAAAGAAAGCATGTCACTTGTTTGTTTGTGTATTATTTATGTGTATGTGCCTAATTAATACAGTTAATAATAAATAACATTAATGTATAATAGGCCATAATTTAATTGTATATAATTTATTCTCTTTTTTCCTGGGTTAAGTGTTACAAGGCTTAACAAGTGTGAAAAGAAACATTAAAATAAGCATTGCTATGAATTAAAAAAAAAATGATAAGATATTGATTTGATAAGATTTTTGTCATCAATGATGAAACAAAAAAATTGCTGAAAACAAAAACAAAAAAAATCTAAATTCATAGTTCAGAGTCAAAGGCTGTGCAGGTGTGCATATAGTGAACATTTATTTATTTAAAATGAAACAGAGTCATTGGATTAATAATATTAAAAAATTAAATATTTTTAATGGAGGAAAATTTCAACATTCAAGCCAAAAAAAGTGTCCCATAGATTTTCCTCCTGTGCACATGCCCATGGTTAATCAGACCCTGATGTCTTGTATATACTGTACATTTTTACATAAACACTAATGAGCCTAGAGATTTGCAGTTTGTTGAAGGAAAGAAAAAATTAATGCATTTTTAAAAGGATAACTCTGTGATGTCATCTAAATTATTATTATTATTATTTTTTTTTTATTTTATTTTTTTTTTCAGTGGTGTTTATAATTATGGCTTAATTACATTCCAAGTCAGTCACAAAGTTATGGTGACACAAACACTGAAACGATCACAGACTAGCAAGATATACGTGCATTGTTTCATATGACAAATAAATAAATCTACGGCCTTATTATTACAATGATCATCTCTGTCTAAGACCAGGAATATGGCAATGCTAAATGCCCATACGCATCATGTTTAAAATAAAAATAAAAAATGCAATAACATACATTTACCGCTTCAATATTCTATCAAACTCAAAATCAATATGTTTATGCTCCATATCACCACAATTCATAGAAAAATAACCATAAGTACAGCATAGGCTGATAGTGAAATTAAAAAACAAAATGAAAGTATATAAATAAATGATGAATGTTGGTCTCTCAGGATATTTCAGCTCGTTCAAGTCAGTTTCAATATTGGAAATAAGTGCTGCTGTGCAGAGCATGCAAATGCTTGCTCATCCTTCAAAGAGACACGAACGATCCCTTCTTACCCTTTTGGGAGCGCATGCATTTATTTGCACTGTCCCAAGAGTCCCTCAGTCAGTACACCGCCGCCCCATTATGACTCACCAACAAAGAGACATTCTGAGCTCAACTCTACAAAATGTTATTCAGCGCATTGACACTTGACACAATGTTTCCATTATGTTTTCTAAAGAGACCTGGAATTTTAGCAGAAGAAAACAGGACTATATTTTCTCATCATAGAGTGAGGGAGCATGTTCAAAACAATGGCTGTTTATCTGGGAAACAAATATCTGGAAATATAATACAAATACAAAATCCAGTTGTATTTCATGGCGTTTTTAAACAGAAATGGAAGAAAAGAAAAGGCCAAAATCATTACATCACTGTAACTCAGGCTTGCACTCAGATGGTGGAGCTCTCAAAATATTCCATAGCAGCAAGGACATACACAAGACCTGTTAATCGAGTCTACAGAACTCACTCCTCTGCACACCAGCACCAACATGACAGTATGATTCTTATTCCGGCTTGAAAAGGAACTGAAAAATGTTATTAAATTCTGGGTTGGGGTTTATATGGTTTGTTATGGGCTGAAAATCTTGTTGTTACATTGTGCCTTGTGCTCTGCAGAGCGACTGTTGTGGAGGGAGACGGCGCTGCAGACTGGCTTTCATTCACAGCAAATCAAGTGTTGCCAGCAATTCAGAGATCAAAGGAGGAAGACGCTGGAGGTTCTTTCTCTGTAAATAAAAAGCCTTCATGGCAGCATGTGGGCTTGTCCTGTGATATATTTGATTAATAAAACCAATTACACGTTGTTTGCATAACTGTCCCCAGATCTGTAAGCTGGTCTCCTGGAGGACTGACACACACATGTGGCCTTAAATGTACATAACCTGTAAAACACATTAGAATGTGACTGTGGTATTCAGAAGACTCTGAGGATCATGAAGTAAATGGAAAAGAGGAAATACACATTTCGTTATTTGTGTTTGTGTGTGTGTGTGTGTGTGTGTGTGTGTGTGTGTGTGTGTGTGTGTGTACACACACACACACACACACAACAGTTATTTCTAGGTTCTCAAATCTGATTGGCAGAGAGCCTTTTCCAGGCATGCGATATTCTAGTGATAACAGAACTTGAACTGTTTCACTGTTTAAATCAATTGCAGTATTTCTTACATGCAGCAAGTATCATGGCAGATGCCCAAATCCAAATAATTTTATAAATAATACTGTTTTTGTGTCACAGAATGTAGTTTTAAGAGGTTTTTTTTTAGGTAAGAATGTATAGAATTCAATTTATTTTTTATTTTTTAATAAAGATAACATCTATTTGAAAACTTTCTTTGGCGTTTTTGGAGAAGTGAGTTCCAGGGTGTCGACAGCCTCACCTCAGCCAGTTCTTCTGGAATTTGCCACTGGCTCTGATGTCTCTATAGTGGTTAAACATGAGATATAATTTGATTTGGGTAAATCTAATGGCAGTCTTTGGTCTCATTAATCTATTATTTGTTCCAGAGCAGAGTTTTGGCTGATCGAGGGCAAAGTCTCATAACATTATATATGATATAACTTTAATGCTGTACAGTATATCAGAGCGCTGCCTTTGTACTTTTAATCAGGATCAATTCCACCTATCGTTAGTTTTTAAATATACTTTAATAATGCAATAATTTCATATTCAATCTTCAAATTAATGTAGAAACAACATAAAGACAAGTAAATTTTTTTAATTTTTGTTAAATGGCATCTTTTTGTGACTAAAGGCGAGTATCACTGATACCAATAATACTGATTGCCTTTCAGCAAGTAGGAAATATAGTTATCAAACACTAAATTCTAAATTAAATATAGATGAATTCTTAAAGCTACAAAAGTTATTGATTTCTGCTCTTTTCTTTTGTTCTTTGATTAACAGCCATCACAGCAGCTGGGTAATTGGGTTATTTTGGCTGTTTTAAGATCTCCCGATGCTGAACATGACGCGGATTTAACAGGCATCGTATTTTCTCACAACTCTTTACCTTTTCTGACCCACTTCAGGTCTTAAAGTCTCTACTAATGAGCTGATGAGTTGAATTGGGTGCATTAGATGAGGGAGACAGTGCTGTGGTGCTCCAAGACAGTTTCGAAAACCACTGCATTTTAGAGACATGTTCTTAAAGTGCCACTATTATGCCAGTTTTAAGGTTCCTAATATTGTTTTGGGAGTCTCCTACAATAGGATTACATGCATGCAAGGTCAAAAAACACTTTCATTTTCTCAAAATATGCAATTAATATCATCACATTTTCCAGCGATTCTCAAATGATTTGTTCAAAGCAGTTTTAAGAGTCAGCCTCTCTAAAACCCTCCTTTCCATGAGCCTACTCTGCTCTGATTAGTCAGATGGCCCATTCAGTTGTGATTGGTTGTGTTGGAAATGATACGCCCATTGCCATAGTTCCGTATTTTGAATGCTCAATAGAAAATATAAGCATGTATTATTTATCATACTTGTGAATCAATGGAGCCAGCTGGCGGACAACAGAACATAGGCAGGGATTATGCAAATGTGTTACCCCATGACGTGTAGCCATCACGGAAGTGGGATTCGAATTGCTAATGACTTGTTTAGGCTGTACAGTCGATTCTTTATTTTGGGAGACAATAACTTTTTTTATCATGCACTTTCGGCTTTACAACTTTGCTGATTGTTTACATTCATATACAGCTACATTACACACTGCATGAAAGGCAATATTGGAAATGGCATAATAGGGGCACTTTAAATGTGACCCATATATAACAAATACTTTGCATGCTTGTAGTTTCATTTGCACTTTAATTTGAAATTATATACAGCACACCCCACTGCATTTGTGCATGCAATTGAAGAGCACGTGCTATGAGCACAGTATAATGGCTGGCGGGAAAGGAAAATTCGATTTTACTGACATATGGCCTAACAACATCACATCTGACCGCAGTTGTGGTTCTACTGAAGCCCCCTTGTCACCTGTAGCTTTTCCACACTCATCTGAATAGCACGTGGCGCTGAGGCGAAACTGGAGTGCAAGTTGGAAAAGTCTCCCCTTTTGATGTGGTTGAATGCAATTCTTGTCAAGAAATAATGTATTTGTATATTACTTTATTAATAATATCTTATTAAATAAATGAATAATTAATATTTTTATGAATAAATAAATAAATAAACAAGTAATAGTAGTAGTACATCCAAATGTAAATTATTGCTCTGTCACAAGCTGATGGCTGATGTCATCAAGAAAGCCCTTGAAAAAGCTTCAGCCAAACCAAAATGCCTGTAAACCTTCCCCTCCATCCATTCAACATCGACTTTTCATAATCTAATCAATTCCCGATGGATAAAATCAAGTGCCACTCTACATTTCTTCTCATTCCATATTCCTTTTCACTCAAAAATACATCCGATTATGGAATTAAAATGTGTTTTGAATGCAGTTTTACATTGACTTTAAAGCAGTGGTCTCCAACATTTTTAGGTCCAAGATCCCTGACCTTGGCCTTTATGAAAGACAAGATCTACCTATTGAAGAATTGATAGAAAAGACATCCCAGATTGTACTTCAAATTTGAGGCCTTAGTATTTTAATAAGTGATGCGCCGATTATAGCTGATTCAGAAATCAGATTTACTTTTCTTTCTTTTCTTTATTTTTTTTTTAACTAGAAAATTGGCTGAGTCTGATACTGATACTGATCTTTAAGCAAATTTATTTATTGGCTATTGGCTTTATAACAACCTACTGGCTTTAAACAAAAATATCTAGCCATTTGAAATTAGAGGCAACCACTGCATTTTAATCACGATCTGTACGGGCAGTTGTTTTTGATTTCATTTAGATTAATTTCAGGATTTAAAACAAAAACAGAATGGTCTGAAATTAGGTGTTATTTATTTACTACATAAAACATCTGCACGAAACAAAACCAGCAGGTCTGAATGAGACGCACTCTTTGACAGCAGATGGAGCTTATGAACAGGGTTGCCAGGTTTTTGCAATAAAACTAGTCCATTCGCATTTCGAGGTTCCCCTGTAAAAATCGCTTTCGGGGGGGATCTTCCAGTGTCATTGGGGTCGCTTCAACCCACGGACATGAACAACAACCCGTGGCAACAGTGTGATAGCAGCCCAACCGACCGCAATATAGCGTTTCCTTGCTTACCGCTGTAAACAAAGCAGAGCTGCACCTTTTTCTTGAATGCGGAAGTAAGCCTATGGGCGAGACTTCCGGATTATTAACCACTATAGGTAAATAATGAGAAGAATAACAACGTGCAGTAAAGGGTAAAACTGTTTGCACTACAAACCAGTGTGTTCATAATTAAGATAATACATTAAAATAATATGGTAAGACCACCCATTTTCAATATCAAGCAGCAAAATGAACTGTTTTGTTCATCTAAAAATAGTTGGACACGGATGAGACCTGAAGCAGACCCATAAAATTTACAAATGGCCGCGGCCATTTTTACGGTAAGAAAAAGATGGATACAGAGGAGAAGAAAATGTCATTGCCATCGAAACTTTTCTCAAGACAGTCCCCTTCAGTGAAACATTAAAATAACCCCAGAAAATAATGCATTTTTGTACTTACTGTTATTTTCAGGATCTACAGGGACAGTGATAAAGATCTATCGCGATCGACGGGTTGGTGACCACTGCTTTAAAGGATAACAGCATTCTGAATTCCTTCCATCTATGACTGACAACTACACAAAGTACATTCACTATTTGTTATTTCTATTTTTTGGTCAAAAAGACTATTTATTGAGATGGGGTGGGGTTGGCGGAAATAATAATTAGCTATGCTTTACATGAAATGAGAAAAGTGCTTATGACACAGGCAGCCATTTACTGGATCAGCTCAGCATTTTGGAAAACGCCAAAATCAGCAACATGGAATAGTGTGAGGTCATCAGTTTCACTGTCCCGCTCACAAGTGATTGGGGTAAGGCTGTAAATTGCATCATTTGCTGTAACACCACTTCAATGACAGTGTGGAGATCAAAGATCTGTCAAATAGCCAGAGGGTCAAACACTCTCTTGCTCTTACAAAAGTTAGTGAGCAATTTCCTTCTTATCTTGATTCATTAGAGCAGTGATTCTCAACCGGGGGTAAGTCAGCAGGTTCCCCTGTAGGTTTAAAGTAAAGCATCAATTAAAAGTACAAATAAAGTTTTTTTTTTACTCATCTCATGCAAACTTCACAACAAAGCTCCTCTATTTTTCATCCCAACAAATATCTCAGCCTAATAAACTAATACCAAAAACTATATAGCTCTAAAAATTCTTTATATATACAGTTTTCTAAAATTCCATACCGAGTCTTTATTTGATAAAGCTTCAGTTCGAAGTTAAGCTACTTGGTTAAACTTATAGAAAAAGTATAAACTATTAATCAGATGACAGAAGACTGTTATTGTATGTTATATTGTATTCCAAATGTTTTTTTTTTTCATGTATCATGTTTGATTCATGTCTACAAATTAGTTGTTTAATTCTGTTTCTTTTGAGTGCATCAGTTTAATTAGCGTGTGCTTGTTTGATTATTTTTTGAGGGTTTTTTGTTTTTTTATTTTTACAAGTTCTTAGTCTGTTTAGTTTGCGTGTGAGGCCTGTCTGAATCTATATCTATGACACCTGATATATTTTCAGATTTTGGGTTTGTTCTAAAATGGACAACGGTTTTCATTTTAAATGTTCAGGTCATAGAAAGGTCTTAGGAGAATTAAATATGATTTCAAACTTTGCAGCAACCCTAGCCTGGGTGTCTTATCTTGAGCTTTAATTCAATCAATTTTTCCTGCACAGCTGCTTCACAAGCTGCTAAGCAAATATGAGTCAACCAAAATACCACAAAAACATTACCAGACTGCAAAAAACTCATTGTGAGCTCTTAAATACCTAAACACCATAGGCAATATTCTGAACACCTTCCACAAATGTGGAATTTAAATATCTTTAGGTTTTTTTTCTGTGTAAAACCAGCTGCGGTGATGTGCTTTTATTCAGAGGTCAGGATTCATCAAGAGTAGCTCATCCCAGTCGTTCACTCGCTCCTGAAACACTTTAAACACATCACAGCAAAGCAAGAGCAGTCAGGATAATGATGACCCCTGAGACATCTCAGTCCAAATTTCAACAAAACAACTTTATTTTATTATTTTTATTTATTAATTTATTTTCTACACACAACTCTCTGAAGAAAGTTCCATTCAAACAGGGAAAAATTACATATTAATGAGAGAGGTTACTTCAGTGATGATTAATTGTGAGAAAACATGTAAAAATGTGCATTTTAGCTCCATGTATAATTTAGTTCTGCATATATAACTAGATTATACCAAAATATGACATCGACATTTATAAACATATTCTAAAGTGCTGTCGAGTGGGAAAGGGTTGTTGCTAGACAGAGAAAAAGAAATTGAATTTAGAAATGGAGTAACTATTTTTTAATCATGTTTAATACTTGCAACATATTCCAAATATCAACAGCTTTATTTCCATGAAAGTTCCATGAAAACAAAGGGGAAAAAATACATATATTATCTTATAATTATTATAAAATTACTTTTGTGGAAATTAATCAAGACAAAATGTGTAAAAATTTATATTTTAGGTCTATGTATAATTTGATTCAGGAATATATGATTAAGTTATACCACATTTACATTTATAAACATCATCTGAAAGGCAGTCTCTACCAAAAAATGTGTTGCAAAAACAGACACAAAAAAATTAATTCACTTTAGAAATGTATCTATTTCTTAATCATGTTTAAATTTGCACGGTATTTTCCAGTTGTTGTTTTTTTTTTTCGTCATCAGGAAATACTATTTTTACGTGAATGATTAACACCCAGGTGCATAATACTGTGCACATCAGAATGAATTCCAAATGTATAGAGACTCATGAAGAATATTCAATTGACCCTTCGCAAGACCCTCCCCCCTTCTTTACTGTTGCTATGCCCAACAATCCATGGCACTCTCACACCACACATCATGTTTTCATGCAGTGAAAAATACATTGCGGAGCAAAGAGGACATTGACAACGTGCTGAGAGGCATGACAGAGCAGGTTATTTTGGACTTTGGAAGTGTGAGCTTTGAAATTTTGTAGTTTTTTACTTTTGTTATGAAAATGTTCTGGTTTTGTGGCTCTGTAATGTGTCATAAGGAGATCACTGTAGTGCCTCAGTTCAAGCAGCAAGTGAAAAGATCATCTGTTTCTCTTTACTAGTTATAGCACAAAGTAAACAAGATATCTCAGTCACACTCCCTGCGAAGGGTCAGTTGCATCCTGTAAACTACTGGAATCTGGATACTTCTAAAATTCAACAGTGTATTCACTGGTCTGGATACATATCTTTCATGCAGTAAAATTCAGTAATGTGAGTTTTGTACTAAGCATACACATTGTCATTATATAGACATGCTTTCGTTTTATAAAGGTTCCCTGAGTGCTGTGATTAAAACTTAATTTCTTCTTAAATAATACATGCAGAGCTCTAAAATGCAATGCTGCACACTATCTGTGGAGGCAAATATATATTTACATGAATTCAATGTAAATTATTCCCAGCTCTGAAGGCACAACAGCTTATGGTGTTGCTGTAGTCTGAAAGAAATACACTCCTAAAGCCCCAGAGGCTGAGGAAATGGTCCGCTGTCCTCACTACTGGTTTATTTTCCACAGGCGCAGCATATCAGCAGAGACACAGAGCCCAAAGTCTGAGAACAATAAAGGCAATAATAGAGCACTTGGCCCTTCTTGAAAGCCGATATTTTAGCATTTGAGTTCAGTGATAAGAAAATGTCAAGAAAGCAGCCTAATGATTTTGAAATGTCTCACAAAGTGAGTATTTTTTATTTTTTTTTACAGCATTTGTAAATGCTTGGTAAAATGTTACTGAAGCTCTTCAAATGATCTTTGAAGGTCGCAGGACTGATATTTTGCTTGCGGTTGGCACTTTTTTATTCAATATCAGATTTTAGCAAATTCTATCTATCTATCTATCTATCTATCTATCTGTCTGTCTGTCTGTCTGTCTGTCTGTCTGTCTGTCTATCTATCTATCTATCTATCTATCTATCTTTCTATCTATCTATCTATCTATCTATCTATCTATCCATCCGTCCGTCAGGGGTGTGCAACATTTATTGTCTACAATAATATTGGAATTGTTGTTTTAACAATATTCACAGACATTATCAAGTACGTCACTCACGTGGCAAAAAACATACACATCTTGAGTCCAAAAGCATGTGTGATCAGAATGCAGCTACAATGACGCTGTAATTCAAGTTATGAAAGCAAAAAATATCCATATATGGGTTGTTGTTTTTTTGTGTCATCCTTCAATAACAAATTTGCATTACATTGGCTGATTTACCAAAATATCTGAATTGAAATACACCATAGAAACTTAAAGGGATAGTTCACCCAAAAATGAAAATTCTGTCATTAATACTCATCCTCATGTCCTAAGACCTCTGTTCATCTTCGGAAAACAAATTAAGATATTTTTCATGAAATCCGAGAGCTTTTTGGCCCTTTGTTTTCTTTGCACACAAAAAGTATTCTTGTTGCGTCATGACATTACGGTTAAACCATTAATGTTCCATGTACTTTTTATTAATGTCCTCAGGGCCACATTAATGCATGAGCTTACCTGGGCTTAAGCCCAGGGCCCTGTGCTGGGGGGGGGCATTGATGCCAGAAAAAAAATAAAAATAAATAATAAGTCGATAGACCCTTTAAAATTACGCTTCATTCCTTTGCTTTGAATGTCCATGCGTGGATGAAGTTCCTGCACAAGAAAATCTCTCACTTACTGAACTTGCAATCATCAGTGAGTTTTATTTAAATTTCTGTCTGAAATCCAATAAAAATATCCATTATTGCTTAACGTTTCTGAAGGCATCCAGTGATTGGCCTGTATCGAATTCACACTTGACGTACTCACGTTGAATTCTTAATAAGCAAACTGCCGTCATTTAGTCAAATGGATGAATTGATGAGATGTGTCTAATATGAAAGCGGATCTCAAAAGAAAAAAATAGCGAAAAGTAAAGTTGAACGTCAATCAAATGTGTTAACAAAAATTCCCAAGCTCACGGCATATTTTAACACAGGCATAGCCGGAGAAGATGAAGACGAAGATCATGGCGAAGGGGAAAGGCAATCACCTGGTACAGTAGGTCATGCTAGCAGTAGCTAGATGCAGTAGGCTATAATTAGTCAACTCTTAAAATAGTTGAGTTTGCTTTTGTTCCTGAATGAATCAGCCATTGGAACGAATCAATTTCAATTAATGATTCAAAGAAAATCAGTGACTTACCGCTACCTATTGGCCGTTTTATTTATTTCAAAGTATTATTTCAGTTAAATAATTTCAATCAAACTATATTTCTGTATTCAAAATTTTATATTTTAAACATTAATCTCACAACATTGTTATGAATATAAAACATCCATGCCACTTCTGAGCCTCTTTAAATGTCTGCAAATATACCTGCCCCATTTGTGTTCTTCTGTCCCACCTTTAGTGAAAATGAATTTTGTTATTATTGATTTATTTTGATTGGTAACTTATTATTCTTATTCTCCTTGTTCTTATTCCATTGTTTTAATTAGAAATTTTGGAAAAGCTTATAAATATACATTTTCAAATTTGTCATAAAACATATACTTTTCATAAAGTTAGCAAAAATGCCCCAGTAAATCACTTTAAGGAGTCAAATATTACCTTGGAATGGGATAAGAAGGTGATACTAAATTTTTTGACCGTGCTCCTAATTTTTTTAAATAGCCTTTTTTATTTTTTTAAATAGCCTTTTTTTTTTTTTTTTTTTTTTTCTTGCACAGCCCCAGCATTGGATGATGAACCATGCACCTTTGACGTCTTAAATGACTGCATTGAACAACGCTTGGAGAATGATTCATCAAGTGAACAAGTTCTAACTTCAGCCTCAAATCAACGATTACACAAACATAAATCCAGGTTGCTGGGGATGCACTAAAAAAGAAGCAAGGGAATACAGGATTGAGAAAGGACCTTTAATATGCCAGAACAGAAATGCAGATTTTTCTGTGTCAGAAAAACAGTACAAACACAAGAAACAGATTGAAATGTCAATTGAAAGTGACATACTAAGGGAACTGAACTTTTCTGATGTCATAAGGGATTTTTCATCCCCAAAAAAGTTGAAGGAAACCTTTGTAAAGTCCCCCTTATGCTGAAAAAATGATTAATTGAATTTACTTAATTTTGTAAGGTAAGTTGTTGCAATCAATTTATTTTAGCTACATTAATATTAACAAATTTACTTTCAACTAAATTTGTTTATTTGAATGTAGCTTAAAATTTATTTCAACCACTTACCTTTTTTCAGTGTACACTGTGAAAGTTGTTTCTGCTCTGTTCATCTTATTTGTTTCTGCTCTGTTGACATTACTCAGTTTGAGTTTTTATTATTTACTATAATAATTAAGTTTTAGTAAACTTAATTTATTTGTGTTCACTGAAAAGGTCAAACATGTGGCTCCTTTGTGCAGGTGTTATAGACAGATATTATGTATTATTTATAAATATTATTATTATTATATAATATAAATGATAAGAATATACATATATAAATGTATATTATATGCTTATCATGGGCACAAGCTATTTATATATATATATATATATATATATATATATATATATATATATATATATATATATATATATATATGTTTTTTTTTTTTTTTTTTTGCAAATAAAATGTTTTTTTTTTTTTTTTTTTGATATAATATATTTCAGTTGTGTTGTTGTCTATGAAGGGTCATAAAGCTCTCGGATTTCATCAAAAATATCTTAATTTGTTTTCCAAAGATGAATAAAGGTCTTATGACATGAGATGAATGAATATGAACAAATGTCTTACAGGTTTGGAAGACATGAGGGTGAGTAATTAATGACAGAAATTTTATTTTTGGGTGAACAAACCCTTTAAGATCTGACAGAAATCCATGTGGAAATTTTTGGATCTTGTTAAAAATTAAATTCAACCATTAATTTTTAATGTTGGGATCCTTTAGAAGGATCTGCAGAGCTGTAGGTGCTACACACAGTCATTTCACTAATTTCACTAATGTTCCTCTAACTATATCATTAGGAATTAGCAACAATGCATTTCTGAACACCAAATCGGAAGTGGTAACATGTACATGTGGTTGGTTAAGTGTTCAAGTGAACTACAACGTAATTTAAAAAAGGGGGGTTTGGGCAGTATAGTGATTTATTTATTTATTTATTTATTTAAACCACAGTTACTGTATGCACGTTAAAACATGTTTCAGGCATTTTAATAAAATACTGGTAAACACCAACTGTTCAACATACTATCTATTCAATATAGTGTCTTAGAAGATACAGTTCTGTTATATTTGATCATTTCCTTCTGAAAAAAATAAAAATAAAATAAAAAATGCTACATGATAAAAGCATGCTTCCAGAAGCATCAAGCGTCAGGTTTGTCAAGCTCAGTTGAACAGACCACAAAGAAAGCTGGAATTATGAGAGCAGCTCCCAAACTCATTAATCATCTCACTCAGTAGATCTCACTGCTTTGCGGGGATATAAATGTGAGCCATTTGAGAGAGGAGTCTGCTGCCTGGAAGCTGTGAACTGGCTGGCCCATCATCTTAAAATGACAAATAATGTATTCTTTTAACTCAGGGTCCCTTTGTCACACTCGCTACGGCCTACCGAGTCATTCCATCGATCACCGGCACTGTGCAAACAAGCATGAAGTCCCTCATTTCTGGCTAATAAATCTGCTTCTGACCTGTCCTTTGGAGTATAATCATGCACATGGTTCATTCCAGAAGTCAGACTGCTCCCAACATTCAAGCTCATTCTGGATCATTGCTCTGGAACTATACACATAAAAATAATATGTCTCTCTATCTTTCTCACAGTCAGCGGAAATCACGTCCATTATGCTTGGAAGGTTTGGAAAAGATCTTAGCACGTAACTATGCGGTTGCTAGAGTGTTGTTTGTGGTTATTTACAGTCAGAAATCAATACTGTCAACCCATCCCTTACAGACGGTCTTCCAATGCTACAGTATATGGGTTTGTTTGTTTGTCTATTTATTTATTACAGTATCTACTAGGCGGATGTTGTAAATCTGATCATTTGCAATGAAATACTTTATTTTAGTCCTTATATTATTAATTTTGGACTTAATGCCTGGGGTTTAAATGGAACTGTAGCTGAGATGGCAGTTTACTTTATTTGAATCAGAGACTGAACCTAATTTTGCAAGATGACTCGAACCTTCTGTACACTTGGTGACAAATTTGGGTGGCTGTACAGTGATGCAAAGATTCAAAGACTTATCTTAATGAAGACTCAATTAGAGAAAAGACACACACATTAATCTGAGCAACAGAGATGTGGCAGGACATGCCAGCCAGATGTGTCTCACTCAAAGAGCAGCAGTGTCAAATTTAGCTTTCTTAAAAGTACAATAATCTGAGCAACAGAGATGTGGTAAAAAAGAAAGAAAGAAAATTGGCTTGACTCAGGCCTCAGGTTCTTTGTGATTTATAAAATGCAAGACAGCAGCTACTGTCACTTTGAGAGTCAAAAAAGCACATATACAGGCAAGACAAAATGAATACCCTTAGCTCTTGACAATATATTGGACCCTTATGAAGCGAAATGATCAGTCTGTGCAAGAAACTGAACATTATTTAAGACATTATTACCTGCAAATCATAGCCTCAGGCAGTGATGTCCAATTCGTGAACATATTGAACGAATTAACCAGTTGACCAAATCGGACTGAAATGTCAAATTGTTTGTCGCCCGAGTAGCACAGATCTCCAAGTTACTCAATCAAAACAGTCACTCAAAATGATCCAATATACTGACATATAGGATCCTGTGATGCCAGTTTTTGCCAACTCATTTAGCAATCCAGTTACTCCAAAAGTCACAGAACTGAAGAAATTCTGACTTGAACTGAAAAACTGATAAGCCGCTTATACAGGCATGCATGAACCAAGCATTTAAATGGTTTCTCAAGGTTTGTTTATAAAGGTGAGTTGGTTAAGATTAGTTTATTCACTAATCTAATACATGCTTGAGACATGTAAAACATCCACGTTTTACCCCATTATTGGGTGCTTTAAGGATAAAATTGTGTATAAGTGATGTCATTGTGTGATTATTTAAACAATCTTGCCTATATATGCCTTTTTTATTTATTTTGAAATGCAGGTAGCCACTGACTTGCATTTTTATAAAACACCAAAGACCATAGTTTAAGCCAAAAAAAAAAAAAAACTTTTCCTTACTGTTCTACAGAAGAAGAAAACCTACGTCTTGGATGGCCTAAGAGTAAATTAACAGCAAATTTTCATTTTGGGCTGAACTATCCTGTTTAATATAATGCATTAACCTAATACAACCCACAGTTTAAACACGTTCTTTCTGTAATGGAAGCATTTAGTCATAATGTTATTAAATAGAAAATAAAGGTAAAATGATCTCATTCCATTATATGATTTATGATGAAAATGTATTCAGGTAACAGTAACACTTTATGCCATAATACGCCAGACACTAAAGTGATTGTCACTAAAAATACAATTGCGCATCAGCAACCACACCCCCCAAAATATCGTTCATTGTAAAATTTGTTGTTTTAAAATATAGAAACATGCTCCTGGGAGTTGCTACACTGCTTGCCATAAAAATTAGGATAGTTGGGATAATGAACTATATTAGTTTGATACATATAAATATAAATTTTACACTAAATAATAAATGAATAAAACAACTCACTAAATATCAGGTGGCTAGGTGGGCCAGAGCTAGAATTCTTACTTACTCCTGAAATAAATCAACCCAGGTTTAAGTCATATTATTTACTTTTGGAATAAACTAAAATTGAAATTCAATGCCAGTGGATGTACAACAGAAACTAATTTAGTTTAATTTTAGTGATGTCACTGATTTAATTAACTTCAGCGTTTCCAGAGAAGATGTAGAGATCATCACTGCTTTAAAGAATAATGCACATTTCCTATATATATATATATATATATATATATATATATATATATATATATATATATATATATATATATATATATATATATATATAAACACCTGCTCTATGATATAAACGTGACTGTTCAACCCAAAGATAAGTATGGAGATATAAAATCAAATGTTAAGAAAAATTTACAATACAAGTGTTTAAAATCATAAATTAAACAATTTGCAACTTTAAAGCACAAGTGAAAATAATGATCTGCTGTCTGACTCACTCTGTAAAGGCTTAGAAAAAATGACATATGGCGCACTTGGGTGTAATTAGTACTTTCTTACAGAAAATCAATTTCAGACCACTGATTAAAAGTAGGCGAAAAAAAAACAATCATGGGGCAAATATTAAAATGTTTCTTTTCAAAATCATTGAAACAGATCAGGACCCCTATGTCCCCTAACTCTTCAAGGTCTTGGACTCCCAAACCCCCATTAATTCAAAAACTGCCAGCTAATGTATAGGAAATCATGCATGATCATGTATTATGATATTCATGCACACACACAGATGGCAAAATACTAGAGGAAAAAGGGCTAGAGAAACATGAGCAAACTGCTCATAATTTGACATACTCTACAAATGATAGCCTTTGGGTTCTTGACACATGATTGATTGTCAGCGCCTGCACTGAAATTCTGTGCTGACTAGTAGAGTGAAAGCATCACCTTGAGATGGGATAGAGGGTAAAGTATTGGCATATTATAAAAATGAAGCACCACAGCAACTATCACAGTGATATAATCCTTAAACATTATCAACACTGTCGATCGTTAAACAGCTAAAACAATCTCAAAGTTACATAGCGATATAATCTTCATACATACTGCAGTAGTCCACTGGGTTATGCTTCAAAAAATCATGAGGCAGCTTTTCTCCTGCTTCTGTAAACTAAAACTTAAATAAATTACAAACAAAGGCATAGCAGTTGACTGCAAGTTGAATTATTTTCCACAAACCTTGGTGCAATTTCCTGGTAATTGCTATAAGGTCCATGGATGAAAATACACCATTAGGGAATTTATGCTGACTTTGCAGGACTGTTTTAATATACTATTTGGAAGAATGGTGTATTTGTGGATAAAATCATTGTGCAATCACATAACATAAGTGGTTCTTGGTAAGACGCATCTCAAAAATGGGTCTTGCAGATGGCAAGAAGGGGGAATAAAAACAAGCATTGCAAAAAGCAACTGGGTCAATGATAACTAAGTGCAAATGATAAAGAAAAGATCTTTCTGAATTTTTTTTTTATTTTATTTATTATTTATTTATATTTTTTTCAAAAAATTATACACCACTTTCAAAAAAAAAAAAGTCTAAATTGAATGCCTCTTAAAATGGCATGTGGTTTAACCATGAATTCAAAAATAAATCTATTTACTAGGGCTGTCAATCAAATAAATTTTTTTTATCTAAATAATCACACCCTTTTTGTAATTAATCTGTAAGTAAATCTGTAATTAATTGCACACTTCATGAAATTAAGCATAGACCATTTATCTTGTTTCAGTTGTTTATTTTGTCATAATTTGCTTTATCCAGCAAAGAAACCTTTTTTCAAGATAAATTTAAATGTCTTTCCAAAAAAGGACACTTACATACTCCGAAAGGACTCCAAAGAATCAAATGATGTAAGGAGCCCATAAATGCACAAATCAAAACATTATCGTGAATGTGTGTGGAAAAAAATGACACATCAATAAAAACATAAATTTACCTTACATTTTAAGAAACTTATTGACCTTGACACACAGGCATTAGGGTAGAGCCCTGCAGGGGCCTCAAATGCCCCAACTTCTCCCAAATGCTCTGCATGGTTAGCTATCACCTGTATGCTAATGCGTGCATATATGTGTTGAATATGCGTAGGTCGGTGGTTCAAAATCCTGGTCCTGGAGAACCTCCAACACTGCACCCTTTTGGTGTCTGTCTTATCTGATGCACACATTTGAGGTCTTGGAGTTTTCACTAATGAGCTGATGAGTTGAATCAGGTAGGGAGACATCTAAAATGTGCAGTGTTGGGGGTTCTCCAGGACCAGGATTGGGAACCACTGGCGTAGGCAATGTATAATATTTATAATATAATCATTATAACAGTATTTCATGCAGTACCCTAAGTGTGCTCTGTGCGTATATGGGCACAATAAAAGGAGAGAAGCTAAATGAGCCAGAGTAGGACACAAATTATGATTTTTAACTCCAGCTGTTGCAGTCTCTCAGCCGTATAATGCTGTTAGAACTCTTGTGAACGTGCATTCACAGTAGCAGGTGCCTGAGGCCTCTCCTTCTTTTTCTTGCTTTATGGCAGAATCGCAGACTTATAAGTGCATTACCGCCACCTATCTCTCAAATGGACCATTGACACTCCTAAGATGCCTGCTGCTGTGAGTGCGTGTTCACAAGAGTTCTAACAGTTCAGACATTGTGTGAATTTAGAGGTAAAAAACTATATAAATACTGTTCAGTTTCTTGCACAGACAGATCGTTTTGTGTCTTTACACATCAATGTATCGTCATGAGCCGCAGGGTTTAGTTTGGATTTGTCTGTGCATGTTTTTTTTTACTCTCATAGATTTTGTTACCATTGCCATGCATTATACAGCTGAGAGATTGCAACAGCTGGAGTTCAGATTGATTCAAATCATAATTTGTGTTCTACTGAAGAAACAAAGTCACCTACATCTTGGATGTCCTGGGGTTAAGCAGATAAACATCAAGTTTTAATTTTTGGGTGAACTATCCCTTTAACAGCAAAGCTTTAGTTGACTATATATTCACAATTAGCTTCACTGTTAAATATATGACACTTTAATATATGAGTGTTCAGCCACACAATATCCTACAGAAGTGAAATGCAAAATTATCAAACCCACAGATCCAGCTGAAATGAGGCACTGAAGTTGTTTATCAACTACAATGTGCATATAAAACCAGACAACAGCATATTATAAAGGAACAGCTTATTGAAGCAGACATATAAAATTGGATCCTTTTCAGTCGGTCACGACGAGTCACGTCGTGACCGACAAATTGGGATCTCGCTTCGAGAGAACAATCTACTTTGAGTGTAATCTAAACGAGCCAATTGACATTGGCATGCAACGATTGCATCCAGCGTGAGCATAAAAATGCAGCTGGTGCAACACATACCAGCTTTTCGCTTCAGAGCCGAGCAATAACATTGGTCTGCTCCTACCGATATCTTTGTTGGTGATGACAAGTTCAGCGCACTTTACAGAGCTTTTTGTGTTGGCAGACGGCGCTTCAGCGGTGGTCGTTCCTGTGTCGAGTGGGTTGCACACTTCAGGTTGCTCTACCCCCTGTCGTGCTGCAAGCGGCTGTTCCCCTGTGCATCTCAGCTTGTAAAAGAGCATTTCCCTGAAAGAGATGTCTTTTTTAAGATGCTGTTTCACCTGTGCGTTTCTGGATGCGCCGGGTGATGGTCACGATCGCTGCCTTCCGTGTCTGGGCATTAAACACGATTAGGTGGCGTTTGTAGATGAGTCATCTTCCCATTGCGGGAAAATGACCATCTTGGAGCTGCGTACCAGGCTCCGTTACCTCCAGAGGGGCAGAGCTCTATTGCTTCTCCCGCAGTCTCAAGTCAAGTCAAGTTGAGCTTTATTGTCATTCCGCTACATGTGTGGACATAAAGTGGAATGAAATGTTGTGTATCGCAGGACTACGGTGCTACATAAATAAACAATATAAACATAAAACACTAGATGTAAGACCAATTTTTAGACCTACATAGCTAACTATCTGAAGTGGTAATCTAACTATACATATACAATAAATAGTTGAATATACATACACAAAACCTAAGACAGACTATACAAGTACTTTACATAATTGTGTGTGATATTAAGTAAGTAGTGCAGTATGATTTGTGGTGCATTCACAAGTAAACATTTGTTATCTTATTAAGTCCTTGTAACATGGAGTGTATAAGAAAGTGTCTGGTGCATATAAAGAGAAAAGAGTGTGTTTTTCTACTGGTGGTTTGTCCAGCCCACTCACCTGTGTGTAGCACACTCAGAATTGCACAATGTTCTTCAGGTTTAAAAAAGTTTTCATGTGGTACATCTGGTGTGGTGTAGTGGGATGGGATGGGGGAAGAGAGGGTCCTGGTTTCAGGAGCTAGGGTTGTGGATGAAGTTTCAGAGGGGGTGAGGTGATTGGAATTGAGGGTCCTCACAGCCTGGGGGAAAAAAGCTGTTGAGCAGTCTTGCAGAGTGGGCCCTGATGCTCCGGTACCGACTTCCTGATGGCAAGAGCTGGAAGAGACTGTGGGAGGGATGGGTGGGGTCTTTCACGATACTGGTAGCTTTACTGGAGAATCGTGCAAGGAAAATGTCCAGAATGGAGGGGAGAGGGGCACTGATGATCTTTGCAGCTGGGTTCACTGTCCGCTGTAGGGTCTTGTGGTCAGCAGCACTGAAGTTCCCATACTAGACAGTGATGCAGCTGGTCAGCACGCTCTCAATGGTTCCCCTATAGAATGTGGTGAGGATTGGTGGAGGGAACCTTGCTTTTTTTTAAGTCGGCACAGGAAGTGGAGCCACTGTTGCACCTTCTTGGAGAGTGATGTAGTCTTGGTGGTCCATGTGAGGTCCTCTGTTATGTGCAACCCCAGGAATTTAGTGCTGCTGACTCTCTCCACAGTCAAGCTGTCGATGGTCAGTGGGGGGTGGTCAACAGAGTTTCTCCTGAAGTCCATCACAACCTCTTTTGTCTGACTCACATTGAGGGACAGGTTGTTTGCACTACACCATTCAACCAGCTGTGCCACTTCCTTTCTGTAGGGTGTTTCATTATTGTTGCTGATGAAACCTACCATAGTTGTGTCATCAGTAATCTTGATGATGTGGCTGGAGCAGAGCAATAGGGGGAAAGGCGTACAGACGAAGCCTCAGCCAGGTCTGTACCATAGCGTCCAGTCCCAGAGGAGCTGGATGAACTAGAGAGAACCAGAGGGGGCATTGCGATGTCTCTTGAGTCGCAAAGAGTCAAACAGTCAAACAAGAGCCAAACAGTCTCCATATCTGCTTCACCACATCGGGGTGAAGCCTCCATTCCCCAGGCCTCGGCCCCTGTCTCGACAGTATATCTGCTCCCACATTCAATCTCCCAGGAATATACACTGCTCTGAGCGAGAGGAGTTTGTCCAACACATGATGACCTCTCAGGTCTGGGAGGAAATATTTCAATGCTCGATACACAGCTAGCATCTCTAGACAACTGATATGCCATGTCAGATGGCGACCATTCCACAGACCGCGGGCAGGATTCAAGGAGCATTACACGGTGACAAAGAGCTCCCAGCACCGGGCCCTGATTCAAGAACCAAGGTTTCTTCCACATGTCTAAGGCACGAAGGCATCGCCGTGTGACCTTGATCATACGAAGTGGATTCCCCCTCTGGGAAAATCCCTTGGGGGTCTCATGTACAGCAGGCCAAAAGGTATCACATTGGACACAGCTGCCATCAGACCTAACAATCTCTGAAACTGTTTGACAGTAAGTGACTGGCCTTCTTTGACTCTCTTGACTGACATGAGGATCGACTCGATACGAGCAGGAGACAGACGTGCCTGCATTGTGGTCAAATCCCACACTACGCCTAGATGGGTGGTTCTCTGAAGTGGAGAAAGTACACTCTTCTTGCCGTTCAGTCTCAAACCCAGCTCCCCCATGTGAGTGAAAATGACATCTCGATGTCGAACCGCCATCTGCTCTGATTGAGCTAAAATCAACCAATCGTCGATATAACTGAGAATGCGGATGCCCTGCACATGCAGAGGAACCAGAGCCGCATCTACACATTTCGTAAACGTGCGGGGTGAGAGTGCATGGCTGAAGGGAAGTACTAGATATTGGTAAGCTTTACCCCCGAAAGCGAACCTCAGAAACTTCCTGTATTGTGGAAGGATGGAGACATGGAAGTATGCATCTTTGAGATATATTGTGACAAACCAGTCCTCAGATCTGATTTGAGCTACAACATGCGTGATGGTGAGCAAGTTGAACTTCAGTGACATAACTGAGCGGTTCAGTTGACGTGTATATGTGGTTGTAAGATAGGACACATCTTTCTTTGGTTCTTTGGAATACCGGCTGTAAAACCCGGATTCCCTGTCTTGAGGAGGGACCACCTCGATGGCCTCCTTCCTTAATAGGGTATTCACTTCTTGTTCCATAACCAGAGCCTGCTGGGGGCCAACTAGTGTCGGGATAACCCCGTTGAATCTCGGCGGTGGAAAGCCGAACTGAATGCAGTAGCCTTTTTCTACCATGCGCAGGACCCATTGAGATACATTTGGCAGTAGTGTCCACGCTGCTAAATAATCTACTAAGGGAATCAGTCTCTCGAGACTGACCTCTGGTGTAAGAGGCCCCCGAAGGGGTGGCGAGCCTCTCAGCTCCGCTACGCTCACGGGCGAAAAAACTGATAGCAGCGCTCGCTGGAAGTCGCTGCACCCTGAAACTCTGGCAGGGTTGGCAGACCGACCTCCCGAGGGCACTGAGGTGAGACGGGCACCGTATAATGAGTTGGACCGTGCTCTACCACAGTAGGGGCCGCCCTCTGTACTCCTGAACCCCTGGCGTCAGAATCTCTTTGTCGAGGACTTCATGGCCTCGGTGATTGCCCGAAGGTCTGATTTGGGCTTGGAAGTCCCTCAGTCCCGACGTGGGGGAGCACGAGAGGCGACGCTCTGTTTCTGTGCCTCACGGTATGAGGAGCTGGTATGTGGCGTGGGCATCTCCCGCCCAGATGCCCCACGAGAGCGACAAGGGAGGAAGCTCTGGAATGCCACCACCTGTTTGCATGCCTCCTGGAACCTGTCGACGACAGTATTGACTTTGTTGCCAAACAGGTCAGAAGGCTGAAGCGGGGCGTCCAGGAGGCAGACCCTGTCTCTTTCTTTTATCTCTGACAGGGTCAGCCATAAATGCATCTCTGCGGCCACTAAGGCTGCCATAGACCGCCACATAGCGCAAGCGGTCTCTTTAGTGGTGCAGAGGGAGAGATCAGCGGTCCGTCTAAGCTCTTCAAAATCTTCGGACTTGATCCCCTCCCCCTCGTCGATATCTCTCAGCAGGTCAGCCTGATAGGCTTGAAGGACTGCTATGGTGTGAAGGCACGCCCCAGCCTGACCTGCTGCCACATACCCTTTGCCCACCAGCGTAGAAGTTGTTTTGAGTGGCTTGGTGGGCAACACCGGAACCTTTAGAGACGATGCTGAGCCGGGGGACAGATAGCTCGTAAACGTCTGTTCCACCCATGGCATCGCTCTATAACCCTGGTCTCCCAGCCCCACAACATTGCCGTAGTGCTGTGACTCGGGGCCGAAGAGGCGGGTAGAATAGGGGTGATTCCACGATCTCGCGATTTCGTTGTGGAGATCGGGAAAAAATGGAAGGCTCCGGTGTGGAGGTGGTTGTCTCGCCCGCAGGAAGCGCAATGTAGCGAGGGCAGGGAGGAACACACAATCTATAACGCGATCTGGAATCGCCCTTCAAGTGAGTGGTGTTTGGATTGCTCTTTGTATTATTGAGCTAATTTTTAAGGAGCTAAAAGACAAACAACAATAAATAGGACTGACAGGACAGACTTTTTGACATGCACACACAGAGCGCCTGCTGGTGAGGTGAGGTGAGCTGCATGTGATTTTGTTTTTTAGCTTTCTTTACGTCACCCCACCCATGACATCACGCCCCTTCCATTGGACAGATTGCACACGATATTCAGAGTCGGTCTCGCCAAAGGCATTCCCCAAAGCGTTTGACGCAGCTCGAGTTCCTGAAGAGGAACTAAACATTTAAAATTTGAAACTGTTTTATTGTTCTGAAAGTCTAACCATTATTTTAAGTATGTTTACATGCACTATTTTGAGGTCCCCTCAAAAACGAGATGTTACATCTCAAGGGGTTTTCCTCTTCACAATAAATTTGACAAATTAAGTCAGTCAGAATGAATGGAATCCGATTTCAAATTCTGAAGGTTCTGTTTAAATGAATCCTAATCACTGCAATCTGAATTACATATTTATTCACAAGTGCTTTATATGTATTCAAAGCACATTCGTAGTGCCCTGTCGCCAAGTTCAGAACAACAGAAAGCCACTACTATAATGTCAGCAAAGCTACAGAGAGCATGTTTGACACATTTGCCTTGATGAGATTTTTTTTTTTTTTAAGACACAAGACGTAACTATACAAGTTTGTATGAGGCAAAGCATACAGTATATACACATACATGCATCATGGCACTGCATGTGTGTGCAAGGTATTTTGATTTTCAGATCCACCTGTTTCAGTTACACCATCCCCTTTCAATCTGATTGAAGTTTAATTTGGATCAATCTTAATTGAATCGATTGAGAGGTTTACATGCAGGCTTTTCAGTCCAGTTTAGCCAATCAGATTACAGATTATTTAGCATGTAAACATAGCTAATGTAAAATTAGCCCAACCTTTTATATTTTGTCTTGATTATGTTAATATCTGTAAACCCAGTAACTTTTGCATGATATACATTGACGATATGTAACTAAAAACGGAGGAACGGGTCTGTATGAAGATGCTGCTTATAGAAGATTTTAACTTAGAACATTCTTTTAAAAGATACATACAAAAAGAAAACACTATAAATAATAATAAAAAAAGCACTAGACAAATGAAAGGGCACCAGGTTGTGTTCAGTGTTTGTATGAGTATGGAGAAGATGCAGTCAGACATGAAATAAGATGAATCATAACCTATAAAGCCTCAAATCTCAATGGGCGGTTGACATGAATGCCCTAATTGGAGACCACAAAATATATGACATACTTTCATGACACCAGGAAACAAGATCCTTTCAAAAAGGTCTACTCAGAAATACACTTTAAATGATACACCACTGAGTTGAGCCTAAATTAAACTAACCTGAGAAATCTGAGGGTGGCTGAATTGGTTTTCTCTGCCAGATATGAAATAAATCAAGACTTTTTCAGTCAAACCTCAGTGCACTTGTGTTTAAGTTCCCTGGCAATATCATAAAAGATGACACTCAAAATGCTTAAGCACTGCTGCACCATTGCTTAAACTCAAAAATAAGTGCACTGAAATATTAAATGCCTGCACTGGAATTAATTCAACAGCCATCATGTACTATAATTGTAATTGTCTGAATAATCCCACAAAGAAACAACAGGATTTTTATAATGTAATTTTAACATTCTGCAGACACTCTCTAAACATGCAGGATTGACCAGCAAGACTGAGAAAGACTATTTTGTTTTATTTATTTCACCCCAAATTCAACATGGCTCACTAAATATCAATGCCTCAAGTACGTTTTTTGGAATATCTATACTATATCTTCTACTGAATTGGGAAAATGTACACTGCATGAACAAAATAATGTGGGACCCCACCTCTTAATTAACAAAGTTGGCCTTTTCAGATTCAGCTATTATTAACTGGTGCATACAATCAGGCATCCAGCCATACAATCTCCTTAGACAAACAGGCTAAATTTGGGGAGGGCCCTTTTCCATTCTGGCATCATAAAAGCCTTGTTCACAAAATGATGGCAATACAGAAACAATTTAGTGGGACGGGTGTGGAAGAACTTGACTGGCCTGAACAAAGTACAGACCTGAAACCCCACTGAACTGAACACCACTGGGATGAATCGAAACAGCAATGAATTGGAAAGCAGTTCCAGAAGAGTGGAAGCATTTGGGAAGGAACACGGTTTTGAAATTAAATGCTCAAAAAACACATGTCCACAATAGTGGACTGGCGGTTCAAAATAAAGTGCTGATCAATGGCGCCCATAGAAACAAACAGTTATATTTAGAAAGGTTGGACCATTTCATTGTCTGTCAAATCTCCTGGGCCAGCAACAGGTATGATAAACAAGAAACAAAGCAGAAGAATAAAATTGCTCCAAGCCTTATTGACAAAATGATTGGGCTCTGTTTGCATATCAAACATCTTAATTAAATCCTTAGGTGAATTGTGGCTAGTAGAGATGCACTAGTGCATGACAACATTAACTGACAGCAGCCTTAGATAATTACTTTGATTCAGTCATGTTCATCAAGGCAATCATTGGAAACATCCTCATAAATATCTGAAGTATGTTCCACTGTTCTGTTGTAATTAAGATGAGTGCTCTATTGCTTCAAGTTTTCTGGTGGCTATTATATTGTAAGCTTCAATCACACAACCAAACACATAACACTGTGTACACACAAATATACAGTACTTGTCAAAAGTTTGGAAACATTTTGATTTTTAAATGTTTTTACGGAAGTTTCTTCTGCTCACCAAGGCTGCATTTATGTGCTCAAAATACAGTAAAAACACTAATATTTTGAAATAGTATTACAATCTAAAGTAACTGTTTCTATTGTATTGTAATATGTTTTAAAATATAATTTTCAGTTGAATTTTCAGCATCATTACTTCAGTCTTCAGTCTCACATGATCTTTCAGAAATCATTCTAATACACTGATTTGCAGCACAAGAAACATATTATTATTATCAATGTTGAAACAGTTGTGCTTAATATTTATGCCAAAACCATTATCTTGTACAAGTCAGTGTTTAGGGTAGTATGTGAATGTGTGTGTGTGTGCATGTGTGTGTGTGTGTGTGTGTGTGTGTGTGTGTGTGTGTGTGTGTGTGTGTGTGTGTGTGTGTGTGTGTTTAATGATTGTTTTAATGCAGCAAATATGAATTAAGCTATTTGAAAATGTCAGTATAATGTTACAAAAGATTCTATTTCAAATAAATACTGTTCTTTTGAACTGTTCTATTAATCCATTCATCAAATAATCCTGGGGGGTGGGGGAGGATACACAGCAAAAACTGTTTTAACATTGATTATAATAAGAACCATTATAAATGACTGAACACCTATGGAACAGCAAATCTGCATATTAGAATAATATGTGACACTGAAAACTGGAGTAATGATGATGAAAATTCAGATTTTTATCACAGAAATAAATTACATTTTACAATATATTCACACAACTATTTTAAATTGTAAAAATATGTCAGAATATTACTATTTTTACTGGATTATTGATCAAATAAATGAAGCCTTTCATAAGAGACTTTATTTAAAAAAGCATATAAAAATCTATGTTTCTAAACGTTTGACAAGTACGGTAAATATACTGGAACTTCAAATGGGTACCCCATGTGTGCAATATAAATTAATTATATTGCAGGATCTTTAATGTTGTGGGACTATTTTTCTGCTGGAGGTCCTGGACATCTTGTTCAGATACATGTCATCTTGGATTCTATATATCAACAGATAAATAATCAAAACTTGACTGACTCTGCTAGAAATCTCAAAATGGGCCATGTTTGAACTTCCAACAGGACAATGGTCCAAAAAACCCATCAACAAAAATGGGTCACTGAACACAAAATGAAGGCTCCGCCATGGCCGTCCCAGTTCCCTATAGAAAATGAGTATGGTTAACTGAAGAGGAGTAGAACCAACATGAACCTGGGAATATGGGAGTGGGAGTGATTTTGCATGATGGAATGGTGTCTCATCTCTTGTCAGATGTTCTCCAAACTCATCAGGCATTATAGGAAAGACTAAGAGCTGTTATCTTGACAAATGGAGGTTTAAAAAAGTATTGAATAAAAGGGTCAATAACTGTTGCCAACGTGTATTTCATAAAAAGATTTCCCCCCATTTTCAATTGTTTTAATTCAATGAAAGGTGTGGATTTTTTGAATGAAAGATCAAAAGGATTAACATTATTGGGAGAAGGCAATTATTATTACACACTTGTTCTTCATGGAATCTAATTGGCATTACATTTACCCCCAAATGGTAATAAATCTATAGTTAACTGCCTAAATAGTTTGAACTCAATCAGGCTGAGTCAAATGGGAAGTATTTGTGTGCCTGAGAACTTTTATCAAGCCTGACAGATGTCTCTCACAATGGATGATTAATTTGCTTTCATCTTGTGTTCCTTCATAAACGCCTTACAAAAGAGTGTGTTAATAGATTATTTTGCCTCACTAATGACATCTTTTAGAATACAAAACAAATGTGTTTATAAACCAGTCGTTTTATTCATGAACATTCACATTAGTTTTTTTTTTTTTTTTTTTTTCTGACCTCTGATGTTTGGTTGACATTCTTTCTCTATGCTTTATAATTATCAACATTTCTTTGTCTCTTTTAATAAAACGGCTGCCAGTGTTCTAGGAGAAGGTCAAAATAATGGAGACTGGAAGCTGAAAAAAAAAGGTGTAGTTGTAAATTTCATAAATAATTACAAAGAAATGGCAAGTGACACTCTGAATTAAACATGGAATTTTGAAGTAATAAAAACAACAGTATTTTCTTGTAAAAGGTATTCCAGCAACTTTGCACATGGATGGGTGAAGATTTCACAATAACATGCATTAAAAAAATTAGTAGAGTGAATTTTCATTTCATGCTGCCTTGAAACCATCAAGAATTTTTTATTTTTTTCATTTTTTTTTGATTAGAAAAATCAGCAAGTTTGTAATGATGTACTGTAAACATTCCAAAACAACAGTAACAAATCATCACAGAACAGATTCAGATGAGCGATTCTAAATAAAACCTATGGTTCCAGATGCAATATTTACCAATTAATCCATTTAATTCATAAATATTGCAAGCATGCCAACGCCACGCTGATGACTTTGATTTATTTCCAAACTCCAAAAGGCCTCTCACATGTTGTCTGACACAATTTTTCATGCTAGCTTTGTGCTGGATCAAACCTCAACAGGACCATCAAATATTTAGGGTGAAAATCCCTCTTACTCAAATCACAAATCCTCAGCAAAAGCGACCTGGAATAATGGAGCTTGAAGGAAAGGTGTAGTGACAGGAGCAGAGGAGTCGGCTAGGATTATGCTTGTTGCCAATTTTAGGATTTTTGCAAGTAAAAAATTATGCAAGCATGCAGGGGTTTGGAGGTCTCTGGGCTGTAAATCTCAGAAAATGAATGTGAAATGGAGTTTGATGCTGATGTGTGTTAGACATAAGCATTTAGCTGCTAATGTATTTGAAGAAATGAAAGAAGAATTCACGAAGAATGAATTGTGCCTGCTGATAATGCTATTTATTTTCATGCGCTGTCTGTTTTAGTGCTCCATTCAGGAATTATGCAAATGAAGTCACAGCAAGACTGCACAAATTTAATGGTAAAAGCATTTTGCTATTCCCCATGTGCAGGTCGGTTCTGAGTGCTAAGCTGTAGAGGATGGAACAGACTACCACAACCTAGCATGCTACTCTAGAATCATGCAACTTTTGCTCCACTACGGCAACTGAATCGGCTGTTTAAATAATGCTGAAAGTGCTCAACTACAACACGCGTCTGGATACACAACACTGTTCTTCCTCATCTGATGAATAACTTCTATAATAATCAATAGACAATGTACTTATATATTTCTTTTAAATTATATTTCATTTACCGCTGTCCACACGGAAAGGAGACGTTTGCGCTGACATGAATGGTAATGACTTAAAGGCCGATGGTTTCCAGTGGAGCTGAGGGAGGGAGGAGCCAAGGTGGAGACAAAGTGTCGACAGGCCGAGGTGGAGCAGGGGGCACAGATGCTGCAGGTGGAGACAGGGGATCCACAGGTTTGGATGAAGCTGCTGGCCTGCAGACACTTGGCAGAACATTACTGATATTGGCTGCTGAGGGGCTGGAGGACAGCAGCTGAACTGAGACGGTGGATCTGGCTGACTGGGGAGGCGGGAGAGGGAGGCTGGATGGGAGCTTGAGAGACACAGGGGACTTGGGAGACACAGGAGAGCTGGACGGGACCAGCGGAGACTCAGGAGACACTGGGGAATTGGGAAAAGCCTCCTCAAAAATGCCCTTCAGTTCATCATAATATCCACCAGAGGCCAGTTCGTACTCACTCAAAGCAGTAAAAGTGTGGGCGGGGCAATCCTCCATGTCCCCAAGCTCCAATAACACTCCCTCAGCACTCAGTGGTGAAGCCGGCTCGCGCACCTGGTCAAACCATTGCAGATAAGCAGGCTCCGGGGTGATGGTAACTTCAGACCTTGTCCTCGGTCCAGGTTCCTCCATCGCGACGTGTTGACGTCCTCTGTCTGCGGTGGGCGCGTGCGACACCTCCATCACCTCATTCGGTGGTGGGATGGTCTCTGGCAGTGGTGGAGTATGGCTGGTGGTGAAGTTATCCTCTGCAGGGCCGATGGTAAATGCAGAGTTGTTGTGTACCAGCACCCACTCCACAAAGGCGGCAAAATCCTCTTTAGGACCGCCCACTGGAACACGTGCCTTCAAGCGGTCTGGATAGTGAGTGAGGCACATGAGCTGAATAAAGTATATGTTGTGTGCTTCCAGCGGGCGATTTCCCTGCTCCAGGCAGAAATGTTTTACGGAGGGAAGGTCCATATTTCCAAAAATTAAACAAAACAAAAGAGAGATAAACGCTAGTGATGTTCAGTTCTTGAAGGAATCGTTCTTTTGAGCTGGTTCTCAGGAAGTAACCGGTTCAGCCGGTACACAAATCGAACTGAATCAAACTTTAGTTCCGGGTTGATGATGCAGGATGCACAGCCAAAGTAGCACGTCCAACTTAAAAAGAACCAAATTGAGCCGGTTCAACCAATTGTTGAAGTTTGCCGAATATTACCAAGGACTTAACAAGAATGGAATGAGCTGTGGTGAAGTTTGACGAGGATTACTGAGGATTCTGATGATTGAGTTAACGATGCTGTGCAAGCCTGAGGCACATACTGGAAATATGCTTATTATGACTGTTATTAATTCACATTTTATTAAAACCTGCAAAACCTTTTTGTTTACAGAGTTTACAAGGTTTATTCATTCTTTATACTGTAGACATGTAGAACATATCCGCATTTGTGCATCAATGTCTGTAATGCGTGCTGTAGTTGTTAAACTTTTAGGAATCTTATCCAAGTTGTAGGCTAGTCAATATTGTTCACTCAGTCGTATCTGACAAGGAACCGCGAATGAAACTTAGACCACAAACACCATTTACTTAAGTGAATTATATGGCAATAATCAGCAATATGCTTTTACACAAATAACTTTATTGAATGTTTCAATATGTCTTGACACAAATTACTTATTTGAATTTTTCATTGGTACAACATGCCATTGAGTTAAAGAAAAGAAATGTGTAGAGACGTTATTGCTTGATGACATCAGGAACCAATGAATCGGCTCATTGAACTGTCCGAAAAGAACTGGTTCGTGGAAATGAATTGGACTTTGCATCACTAATAAAGCCCGCTTAAACAGTTTGGGCCAGTTATTCTGTTACAGCCACTTGGAGATCAAACTCACAGAGAGAACAGGGAATCCAAAGAACAGTCTTTAATATAAATCCAGACAGAAAAAACACAGGAATAATCCAAGAATGTGTGTAACACAAACAATAACTGGCAAATGAAATGGGGAACACTCAGGACTTAATGGACTAAAGGGATAATTAACAATACACCAAGTGAACAGAATGACTAATTAACCAGACTGGGAAAAACTAGGTCACAACAGAAACTCAAAACACATTGACATGTAACAATCACACATTTTTTCTTCCATTTTATATATTTAACAGTGAACATCTGTTGTCTAGCACTTTGTTTCCCAACTAAATTAACAAACAAACAAATAAATCACATAAAAATTAAATTTTAAAAGATAAAATAAAAAAATAAAAAAAAATTCTTTAGGGTTCAGTTTTTTGTAAAAAAAAAAAAAAATAAAATAAAATGTTAAAGTTTAATAAATTCAATCGATTTGTAAAGTTTAATGAATGATCAAACGATTAGACATTCCTTTTGATTAAAAAATAATTAAACCATTAAGTCCAGAAAAAAAAATTAACCTGATAAAACTTCCCTTCTTATGCTTCACCACATCCATATCAGCATGGTGCAGTAATTTAATAAGGGATATTTTATGCTTTTCAGGCTTCTATTAAAGGAATTAAAGGGTTAGTTCAACCAAATATGTTCAATATTATCATTAATTACTCCCCCTCGTGTTGTTTCAAATCCGTAAGTCCTTCGTTCATCTTCGGAACACAAATTGAGATTTTTTTCGATGGAATCTGGAGCTGTCTGACCCTTTATAGAAAGAAAAATGTGTGCAACTCTTAAAAGTCCAGAAATGTAGCAAGGAGATCTGTGAATTAATCCATGTGACATCAATGGTTCATCCTCAATTATATGAAGCTACGAGAACACTTTTTGTGCAAAAAAAAAAAAAAGACAAAACAAAAACTACTGAGAACAACTGTTTCCTCCGTAGTTGTGATTTGATCTGAACGGAAACAGCGTATCGGGGTGACGCAGCTGAGATATTCTCCAAAATTGCACCAGGGTGATGCAGAGGAGACAAATTGTTGATTAAAGTTTTTTTTTTTTTTTTTTTTCACACAAAAAGTATTCTCATAGCTTCGTATAATTGTGGATGAACCACTGATGTCATATGGATTGGGAATATTTCAGTTGTGTTGCTGTCTATGCAGGGTCAGACAGTTCCAGGTTCCATCGAAAGAAAAAAAAAAACATAATTTGTGTTCCAAAGATGAACAAAGGTCTTACGGGTTTGAAACATAATTAATTAATTAATGACATAATTTCCATATTTGGGTGAACTAACCCTTGAACCCATGTCATCATTATTTGGTTTCAGTTACTGCCCTCAGGCACATTTCTCAAATAAGGTAATTTTGTTTGGTATTTAAGGATAAACAACCAACAATGTTGCCCTCTTCCTCAAGTCACTGCAAATCAATGTAGTGTGTTAAATAATGACCTCAAGTTAATTGAGACATCCTCTCAGACATATTAGAATAGATTTTTTTTTAGTGCCTTGAGTTGGCCTCGGACACAAAGTTTGGTGCTCAATTAGAAATTAAGTTAAGTACTTGTGCTGCATCAAGCAGGCATCAATACAAGATACACTAATGCACAGTGTTTTAGTACAAAAACCTGTCTTATTCACAAATAAAAAGTGGCACTCACAACAAACTAATAAATTTAATGAGATGCATATTTGTCAGTTACACATAAATGAAAGGTACATTTTTTTCTGTTACAAATAAAAAGAATATCTTTCAAATACACAATAATTATTTTTCTTTCAATCTCTTTCATTTTAAATTAATTGAACATTGCTTGTTCCACAGATAACCATATTTTAAAAATGTTCACACCTTTTTAATTGAATAAATTTAATTGTTTTCGCAGTAAATAGATTTATGCTGAGTGTAAGCTATATTTGAATAAACATATTTTAAAAATAATTATTATGTCAAATACAATGGAGATGTCACTGCTTAGTCCTGTTTGAAATTATCCTAACAGGAGTAAAAGGGCAGGTTTTTAAAGCATATTTCATAAATTAATTGTATTTGTGTAAAAAGCACAGTATAAAAAACTTAAATGAGATATTAAATAAAAAAAAAAAACTGATCAAAATTAAAACACTTGCAGATACCTCCAAGTTATTGCTGTTAATCTGGCAACTTGTGCTAATTTCCTTAATTATACTGAATTATGACTTAAACTCTGCGACAGGAGGTTGTCCAGATGAAGCCAAAGGGGATGACCCTTTTAGCCAGTGCAATAGAATTTGGTCATTCCTAATCTGTGATTTCTTGAATATTGTAGGTTTACAATGATTCTAATTCATTCAAGTCCCCCAAAAAGACCATGTAAGACAAATACACGAGAAGACAGAATAATGCAGATTCTCAGTGGGGAATCGGTTCAACACTGCAGCTGGATTTGCTTGCCAGTTCAGTGCTGAACAGGGAAAGGATCTGTCTCTGAATGCTTAAGAGAAGTTGGGCTTAAAGTGCACTATGCAGTGACCAAGACTCTCATCAGCAGATAGAAGCAAAAGGCTAGGCTCACCTTTGCTGAGGAGCATGTTGAGGAGAACTGGTCTAAAGTTCACTTTAGTGATGAGAGCAAATTGATTTAATTTGGGTCTGATGGGAAACATTATGTTTGGCATCAAACTGGGGAAAGACTTAACCCTGAGTGCGTAAAGAAGTCAGTGAAAGGCGGAGAAGGAAGTGTCATGGTTTTGAGAATGTTTTCTGCAGCAGTAGTTGAGCCTATTATACAGCTACATGCCAGGTGAATACAAATGTTAATCAGATCCTCCTTCAGCAACATGCAGTTCCTTACCTGCAAGCATCTCCCAATCAGTCTGCAATTTTCATGCAGACAATGTTCCCGTCATACTGCAAAACTGGTAAAGCAGTTTCTTGAAGCTAAGAACACTGAAATAATGAAATGGCCAGCTCAAAGTCCTGATCTAAACCAAAGGTTTTTGTTGATATGCCTTGGATATTTTGTCAAGCATAGAACAGCGGTATACCTACAACTAATATTCCTTCAAATTTTGAGAAATGGGGATAAACAATATTTTAGAAAATTTGATTGTTCTCTAATTTAGATCTCCACTGTAGATGCAAATAGTTAAAGACTGTTTGCGCTATAGGATATGCTATAGAATTGTATGCACTCAAAAAAGAAAGGCCAGTAAGTTCTCTGGTGAGTAGATAAAAAAAAGAAGTATAATCAACCAGGTAGCCAAAATTGTCCGCACACTGGAAATATGCAACCAGACCAAAAAAGGTATATCAAAAAAAGGTGACAAAGTGCAAGGTGTCTTAAAAACAGACCAAAGAGCAGACATTTCAGCCCATATCAACAATAAACTTACGTAGTTGGCAAACCTTAATCATCGCTGCGTAAATCAAGAAAAGATTTAAATGGCAAAAGACCCTCAGTATGGGGAATATTAGTGTATAAAGTGGTCATATACTGTATATTGTGGCAAGTATGATGTCTTCATCTAGATTTTTTTATAGCTGACAGACATTGGAGAAAATCTCTAGTATCCCTAAGGTAACTGGGAAGAGATGTCGCTAAAGCCCTCAAAGACTAAAGACTTGTTTTGACAAATAATTATTTTCTTTTTGAGAACAAATTCTACATACAGGTGGAGGACACAACAATGGCCCTTGACTATGCAAACCTATACCTTGGTTATCTTGATGATCAATATATTTTTAATAACAATCCTTTTATTATTAATTTGGTATTGTGCAAAAGATATATTGATGATTGTTTTGTTATTTATAAAGGCTCTGCTAGTTACTTTGAAATCTTTGCCCTATATGAATTGCCTTAGATCATCAAGTTCACCTATCGTGTGAAGACAACATATATTATTTGTATTTTTATTTTTTATTTGGATACAAATATCTCTGAGGGTCAACATGTTTCAATGGCCAACTTGTATCTTCTCTATGTAGAAAATAAACTGCTAAAACAGTCTCTTACATGCAAAGAGTAATCATCCTAAGTCTTTGAAACATGGCTTGCCATATAGTCAGTTTATGAGACTTTTTCTTATTTGTTCCAATAAGGATGATTTTGAAGCTAAAGCCCAGACATTGTACAGTGACTTCAGATCTTGGGGATGTTCAAGTGGCCATACACTGCATTAGACAAAATTAGATCTTTGTCAGATGACACTAACTTGACCTCCCAAAATAAGAGGTAATAGTTATATCTGTGTATTAATAAGTGGTTGTTGTTTGTTGTTGCTAATTAAATAAAAACAAGTTGACAAAAAGATTGACTCCAGGAATCTGTGATAATATAGCATAATTAGAAGCAATTTTTAAAAGGCTGGTTATTTATGACAGGGAACACCAAATTAGGTGAAGGATTGTTAACACAGCACAATGGTTAAAGCCCTATTATTTCATTTGTATCTTACTGTTTGTCACCTTGATTCTTATTTTTAATAACCAAGAGAAAATAAAATAAAAAATCTTAGCTAGCTAAGTGTAATGGGTTTGATATTTTGGCTTAAACTGTGGTTACCATGACAGCATAATACAGACTGACCTGCAGTCTATACAGTATTTCAACATGCATTCCTTATTATTTCATTTACTTAGCACTGGGGACGTTCATAATGCTGAGGGGATTCTGAATTTGGACACAGCTGAAATGTTAATTGAATTTGCTTGTGTGTGCTTACGGAAAATCCATGCTCATTCTGTCTTTGTAAATTGATGCAAGTTGGAGCAAACATAGCCATCTGCTGTGGAATGAAAACACGGGTGGAGGTAGACTTGGCTGCTAAAAAAAACTCCCTCTTAACTCTCATTATGCTAAAATTGTCAAGTGGGTGTGTTTCGCATACTAAATTTCCAAATGGAAGACACTCTTTTAACATGCTACTTTTCGGGTATTGTACCAGATGCCTTTTGCCTGATATTACATTAGTGCAACCTGGATGCAGTGATATACACTGGAGCTCTATATATCTGACTTCTGTTTCTATATCTGACTTCAGTTTTCCGATGCATGATTAATGTGCTAAAGGCAATATGCACTTCTTCAAACCAAGAACCTTTTTAATGGAGACACTGAATTGCATGTCTAATTTTGATCTGATACAGCAGTCAAGTATCACAGCGTGATAAAGATTTTTTCCCCCTCACAACAGGTCTTTTTATATAAAAGCTGTACGTGCACTTGTATTCCAAAGTCAAGAAGAAGCATTTTATCTTTGTCAAGTTTGGAGGCGGTAAACCTTTAAATAAACCTATGGTATAAACCCATCTATACATGTAGATATATGCCTACATACATACATACACACACGCACACACACGCACGCACACACACACACCTATATTATTAATGTGTGTGCGTATACATATAAATTATATATATATAAACTTTTTTTATATTAAAGGTCCAGAGGTCCAGTTGTTCAAATCCCTATATGTTGCAACATTCCAGAATACTACTACTACTAATAATAACAAAAATATTGGCCTACAATTACGATTTATGTATTTGAGATAAAATTTCCATCCATTTGGATTACACAGTTTTAACAAACTACCAAACTTAATGTCATGCTTATTTGTCAGTTATACATAAAGGAAACAGGTACGATTTCTATATATAGACCTTGGAGTTTTTAATAGCTTTTGACTAGTGGTTCTCAGCCTTCTTCCAGATTGATCTGAAAGTGATTAGATTTAGCGAGAACATCCAATTATTAACATACTAATAAAAGCCTTCTAAAATCAATTTTATAATGCACCAGAAGCCAATGCAATGATGCTAAGATGAGGATATGTCACGACCCAGGACAAGATGATGAAGGTTGTTATTTGATTATGTGTTGGTTTTGTTTTTCGACCAAGGACTAAATTTGTTATTGATTGTTTCTCCGCTGAAAATGCATTGCAAGAGATACAAAGAATGTGAGCTGCGTTTAAAAGGCCTTTTTTTATTTTATTTTTTTAATCTGCTGAGAAATACATTAAGCTTTACTTAGCATGAACTTTCAAAGATGTCAAGTGTTTATCAACACTTTCACAATCACAAGTTGGGATGTTGCTTTCAATCCAATTGTGGACTCAGAGTTAAGACAAACTCTCCAATGATATTCTAGCATGAAAGACTGAAACGTCCAGTAAATTTTTAAGTAAAAAACTCAAAAAAAAAAGTCTTGCTATGGAGACACTGACACCTCTGGCAGCTAGAAGTAAACTGTCTCAAGTGCACATGCACCAAGTCCGATTTGAGGTATAATTCTTGTCCACAGCACAGCTGATACACTAAAATATAATACTTAGCATTAGGAGTTTACTCTAACCACTAAACTTAAGAATGAGCAATAGTAATAATTATGCTTGCTGTAGCAAAGGCCACTAATGATCTTTTCGAGGGCTGGTGTGACCAACTCACGCATAATACAATCAATTTCTAATGATATAAAGGCAACCCGTCTGCCCTCAGATCTAAGTTTATGGGAGACAAGTGAGACAGAAATCAATGAGTGAAATGAACATGCTGCATAGGCTACAGGAAGCTTGCTGAATGCTCGATGCATTAAGTAAACTACATCATAAAGCATCTTTGACTGTTATTGATGTGATCAGCCATTTACAGTTCTGCGCCTTTAGATTCACTGAAGCATAAGAGCAATAGGTGCTGAATTGAGCTCAGTTGTTGGGGAAGAACAGTTAAAAAAAAAAAGAAGAGGACTCTGTGTGAAAGAGACAAGCCATTTAATAGATGGAGAAAGTTATTACATTTTGATCAAAGATTCCATATAATTTTTTTTCTTTATCACTTATATTAAAACCAAGAGCATATATTAAAGAATCCAATTTTATTTTATATTATTATTATTTTTTCTTTATTTTTATTTTTATTTATTTATTTTTTTGCTGACTCCATGCAACCAGATTTAAGTTTTCAAACTTTGAACTTTGTTATATAAAACAAATATTAAATGGATAGTTCACCCCAAAATAAAATGTTTGTTTTCCAAGATTCTTTAAATATTTTCATTTGTGAAAAGGTTTGGAACAACTCCAAAGTATATAATGATGATAGTTACATTTTTTTGGGTGAACTATCCTTTTAAGAGAATTCACTTTAAAAGATCTCAAAAACATCAGGTAAAGATAGAGTCATCAGTCATCTAATTTAGCTGCACAGGGATTTCTTTCATTTAAAAGCGAGACTTTTAATTTTAAGCTACTGACATCGTGGTAATGAGCAGAATGAAGAAATCTCTTGAAATATTACAGACAGCTTTCTATGCATCATAGTTAAGGAATTGGTGCCATTGCTATAACTTTATCAGCGCTGTTAATGTAAACATTTGATAAATTCAGTGCAATATTGTGTTGACAGTGTACCAGTCTCTGTAATTTGCCTCTGAGTCTGAGCCATCAGTTTGAACTGAGACTACAGCAAGTGACAGACTGGGTGTGCTACTCTCAACAGAAGAGGCCTATGAATTCCCAAGGATACGACATTTCATAATAATTTAATAATAGGCCCTGCTGGTTTTAATCACTTTTTTTTGTGTGCATGCAGAAAAAAAGCACTGGGTCTCTGATGAGAGATTCCTTTTTGCAGCTACTGCATTTGATTAATGGTGATCAGAGACACATCATCACTCATTGTTCCTATTGTACTAAAATGTACTTTTAATTGATTGTTAATGGTGAGATGATAATGATAATAAAAGTATCTGCTAAATAAATGTTCATATAAATGCATTGTAGCACCAATGAAATCAACTTTGTGCAAAAATGTATTTGATTTTTTTAGTCTGTTTAATATGTTTTTTGGTATGTGTTATTTTTTATGAGGGAGTGTGTGCCTGCAGTCATTAATTAGTATCATTTATGCCCAAACCATCCTGTCCTGAACAGTGGTTCCTCACAAATTCTTCAAGTTTTAAAGATGCTCTTTCACCTA